>NW_026648295.1:0-219018 GCF_030028045.1 Hippopotamus amphibius kiboko
TCCTCAGCCCTCTCCGAGGTATTGCTTCCAGACGTATTGACACTGGCAATCCTAACGGCTGCCAGGTGAAACCGCGAAGGCGTTTCAATTTCCATTTCTCCCATTCGCATGGGCGTGGAGCATATTTCCTGGGCCTTTCTTAGAATCCAACACAAAGGGAAACAAAACACGCATGGTGAATTCAACTTACCTCTTGAAACCGCCTGTTGCCAATCAATCCTGTTTCGGGCTCTTTTCCAGTGCCTATCCCCAGGACATTTTTGCAGCGGGGGTGTCAATTACAACCCCGCTGGCCTTTTGAACAGGAAGGGCCGCTGAGCTCCCTTTGGAACGTTGTAGTTACAGGAGGCGGCCACAAGGCGGCAGCATTTTCCCACAGCTGGTCGGATTCCCCAGGAACGCAGACCTTGCGCACACGCGTGTTCTTGGAATATGAATTAGAGAGGAACGTGTCCGGACAGACACCTAAGGGCTTGTGTCTCACTCCTTCTCCCACTTACCCTTCCCACTCTCGATTCATCACACCCCCTGCAAACCCCTCCTGAAGAGTGTGTTGTCGGAGGCAAGTGGGGTGACTCTAAGGAAGGAGGTGAATGGCGGGAACCCCACCAGCAGGAGACCTGGACACCAGGTGATGTTTGAACACTGTTGTGCATGTCGGACCACCATCCTCTGGCTGCAGTGGGCTTGGCTTAGCTGCAGGAGGGCACACCTACATCTACAGAGACTGCTGCCAACCAGAAGGGACCAGGCACCACAGGTCCAAAGGGGTTAATTCGCTGGTGCGACCCACTCCCGCGCCGACCTGCCTCACTGTGACCACACTCCAACTTTGGTGCCCAAGCCTGCTCACGCTCCAGGGAAGTGACACCCGCGCATCTCTCTGAGGCCTGAGAGGAACATACTGGATCTCGATCATTTTGCTTTTTATAGAGATTCTAATTTCTGTCCATGTCTAGTGAATTTACAATGCTGTTGACTTTCGCTGTGCAGCACCTTGATTCAGTTCTCCGTGTATGTATATATATACACATCCATTCTCTTTCGCATTCTCTTCCCACGTAGGTTAGTCCAGGGTGGTGCCGACCGCTCCCTGTGCTTTGTAGTAGGTGGTTGTGGATCGTCTGCTTTATACATATTAGAATGCATGTGTTAATCCCACCCTCCTCATTCAACCCACCTCCGCATGCCTTTGCCCTCTCGAAACCCTGTACTTGCGTTCTAAATCTGTGACTCTGTTTGTGCTTTCTACTTTCCTGGTATCGACTTTGAGATGCCACCTATACGTGCTATCGTTGGAATTTTCTCTTTCTCTGTTGGACGTCCCATGCTGAGTACAGGGAACTCCGGATCTATCGAAGATGCTGGAAATGGCAGGATATTATTCTGTTTCATGGCTGAGCAGTATTCCATGCTCTATGTGTACCAACTCTTCACTTTCCATTCATCTGGGGATGGACATTGTGTTTTTACTTTCAAGACTTGGCTGTTGTCAATAGGTGGCTAGTGACAGCTGGGGCACCCGTGTCTCTCTAAAGTACACATGGTTCTGCAAACGCTTCCAAAACACTGCAGAGGAAAGAACACTCCCAAACTCATTGTACGAAGCCATCCACCTGATCCCCAAACCAGACAAAGATACTACAAGAAAAGAAAACTGGAGAGCAATATCACCGATGAACTTAGATGCAAAAATCCTCAACAAGATACTAGCCAACAGACTCCAACATGACATTAAAAGGATCACGCACCATGACACTGTGTTTTTACTTTCAAGCCTTGGCTCTTGTCAATAGGTGTGCAGGGGTCGCTGGCCTGCCCGGGTCTCCCTAAATGATACTTTACTGTGCAAAGACAGCCAGGAGGTGGATTGCCACATCATGTGGCCGGCTCTCTGGTTTTGTTTTTCTTTGGCAGCAATCTCTTGATTGTTTTCAGTGGTGCCTGTTACCAGGGCGCAATACCACCAGTGGCTTAGGAGGCTTCCCTTTTCTCCAGGCTCTCTCCCGAAGGTATTGCTTCCAGACGTATTGACACTGGCAATCCTAACGGCTGCCAGGTGAAACCGTGAAGGCGTTTCAATTTCCATTTCTCCCATTCGCATGGTCGTGGAGCATATTTCCTGGGCCTTTCTTAGAAACCAACACAAAGGGAAACAAAACACGCATGGTGAATTCAACTTACCTCTTGAAACCGCCTGTTGCCAATCAATCCTGTTTCGGGCTCTTTTCCAGTGCCTATCCCCAGGACATTTTTGCAGCAGGGGTGTCAATTACAACCCCGCTGGCCTTTTGAACAGGAAGGGCCGCTGAGCTCCCTTTGGAACGTTGTAGTTACAGGAGGCGGCCACAAGGCAGCAGCATTTTCCCACAGCTGGTTGGATTCCCCAGGAACGCAGACCTTGCGCACACGCGTGTTCTTGGAATATGAATTAGAGAGGAACGTGTCCGGACAGACACCTAAGGGCTTGTGTCTCACTCCTTCTCCCACTTACCCTTCCCACTCTCGATTCATCACACCCCCTGCAAACCCCTCCTGAAGAGTGTGTTGTCGGAGGCAAGTGGGGTGACTCTAAGGAAGGAGGTGAATGGCGGGAACCCCACCAGCAGGAGACCTGGACACCAGGTGATGTTTGAACACTGTTGTGCATGTCGGACCACCATCCTCTGGCTGCAGTGGGCTTGGCTTAGCTGCAGGAGGGCACACCTACATCTACAGAGACTGCTGCCAACCAGAAGGGACCAGGCACCACAGGTCCAAAGGGGTTAATTCGCTGGTGCGACCCACTCCCGTGCCGACCTGCCTCACTGTGACCACACTCCAACTTTGGTGCCCAAGCCTGCTCACGCTCCAGGGAAGTGATACCCGCACATCTCTCTGAGGCCTGAGAGGAACATACTGGATCTCGATCATTTTGCTTTTTATAGAGATTCTAATTTCTGTCCATGTCTAGTGAATTTACAATGCTGTTGACTTTCGCTGTGCAGCACCTTGATTCAGTTCTCCGTGTATGTATATATATACACATCCACTCTCTTTCGCATTCTCTTCCCACGTAGCTTAGTCCAGGGTGGTGCCGACCGCTCCCTGTGCTTTGTAGAAGGTGGTTGTGGATCGTCTGCTTAATACATATTAGAATGCATGTGTTAATCCCACCCTCCTCATTCAACCCACCTCCGCATGCCTTTGCCCTCTCGAAACCCTGTACTTGTGTTCTAAATCTGTGACTCTGTTTGTGCTTTCTACTTTCCTGGTATCGACTTTGAGATGCCACCTATATGTGCTATCGTTGGAATTTTCTCTTTCTCTGTTGGACGTCCCATGCTGAGTACAGGGAACTCCGGATCTATCGAAGATGCTGGAAATGGCAGGATATTATTCTGTTTCATGGCTGAGCAGTATTCCATGCTCTATGTGTACCAACTCTTCACTTTCCATTCATCTGGGGATGGACATTGTGTTTTTACTTTCAAGACTTGGCTGTTGTCAATAGGTGGCTAGTGACAGCTGGGGCACCCGTGTCTCTCTAAAGTACACGTGGTTCTGCAAACGCTTCCAAAACACTGCAGAGGAAAGAACACTCCCAAACTCATTGTACGAAGCCATCCACCTGATCCCCAAACCAGACAAAGATACTACAAGAAAAGAAAACTGGAGAGCAATATCACCGATGAACTTAGATGCAAAAATCCTCAACAAGATACTAGCCAACAGACTCCAACATGACATTAAAAGGATCACGCACCATGACACTGTGTTTTTACTTTCAAGCCTTGGCTCTTGTCAATAGGTGTGCAGGGGTCGCTGGCCTGCCCGGGTCTCCCTAAATGATACTTTACTGTGCAAAGACAGCCAGGAGGTGGATTGCCACATCATGTGGCCGGCTCTCTGGTTTTGTTTTTCTTTGGCAGCAATCTCTTGATTGTTTTCAGTGGTGCCTGTTACCAGGGCGCAATACCACCAGTGGCTTAGGAGGCTTCCCTTTTCTCCAGGCCCTCTCCCGAAGGTATTGCTTCCAGACGTATTGACACTGGCAATCCTAACGGCTGCCAGGTGAAACCGCGAAGGCGTTTCAATTTCCATTTCTCCCATTCGCATGGGCGTGGAGCATATTTCCTGGGCCTTTCTTAGAAACCAACACAAAGGGAAACAAAACACGCATGGTGAATTCAACTTACCTCTTGAAACCGCCTGTTGCCAATCAATCCTGTTTCGGGCTCTTTTCCAGTTCCTATCCCCAGGACATTTTTGCAGCAGGGGTGTCAATTACAACCCCGCTGGCCATTTGAACAGGAAGGGCCGCTGAGCTCCCTTTGGAACGTTGTAGTTACAGGAGGCGGCCACAAGGCGGCAGCATTTTCCCACAGCTGGTCGGATTCCCCAGGAACGCAGACCTTGCGCACACGCGTGTTCTTGGAATATGAATTAGAGAGGAACGTGTCCGGACAGACACCTAAGGGCTTGTGTCTCACTCCTCCCACTTACCCTTCCCACTCTCGATTCATCACACCCCCTGCAAACCCCTCCTGAAGAGTGTGTTGTCGGAGGCAAGTGGGGTGACTCTAAGGAAGGAGGTGAATGGCGGGAACCCCACCAGCAGGAGACCTGGACACCAGGTGATGTTTGAACACTGTTGTGCATGTCGGACCACCATCCTCTGGCTGCAGTGGGCTTGGCTTAGCTGCAGGAGGGCACACCTACATCTACAGAGACTGCTGCCAACCAGAAGGGACCAGGCACCACAGGTCCAAAGGGGTTAATTCGCTGGTGCGACCCACTCCCGCGCCGACCTGCCTCACTGTGACCACACTCCAACTTTGGTGCCCAAGCCTGCTCACGCTCCAGGGAAGTGACACCCGCGCATCTCTCTGAGGCCTGAGAGGAACATACTGGATCTCGATCATTTTGCTTTTTATAGAGATTCTAATTTCTGTCCATGTCTAGTGAATTTACAATGCTGTTGACTTTCGCTGTGCAGCACCTTGATTCAGTTCTCCGTGTATGTATATATATACACATCCATTCTCTTTCGCATTCTCTTCCCACGTAGGTTAGTCCAGGGTGGTGCCGACCGCTCCCTGTGCTTTGTAGTAGGTGGTTGTGGATCGTCTGCTTTATACATATTAGAATGCATGTGTTAATCCCACCCTCCTCATTCAACCCACCTCCGCATGCCTTTGCCCTCTCGAAACCCTGTACTTGCGTTCTAAATCTGTGACTCTGTTTGTGCTTTCTACTTTCTTGGTATCGACTTTGAGATGCCACCTATACGTGCTATCGTTGGAATTTTCTCTTTCTCTGTTGGACGTCCCATGCTGAGTACAGGGAACTCCGGATCTATCGAAGATGCTGGAAATGGCAGGATATTATTCTGTTTCATGGCTGAGCAGTATTCCATGCTCTATGTGTACCAACTCTTCACTTTCCATTCATCTGGGGATGGACATTGTGTTTTTACTTTCAAGACTTGGCTGTTGTCAATAGGTGGCTAGTGACAGCTGGGGCACCCGTGTCTCTCTAAAGTACACATGGTTCTGCAAACGCTTCCAAAACACTGCAGAGGAAAGAACACTCCCAAACTCATTGTACGAAGCCATCCACCTGATCCCCAAACCAGACAAAGATACTACAAGAAAAGAAAACTGGAGAGCAATATCACCGATGAACTTAGATGCAAAAATCCTCAACAAGATACTAGCCAACAAACTCCAACGTGACATTAAAAGGATCACACACCATGACACTGTGTTTTTACTTTCAAGCCTTGGCTCTTGTCAATAGGTGTGCAGGGGTCGCTGGCCTGCCCGGGTCTCCCCAAATGATACTTCACTGTGCAAAGACAGCCAGGAGGTGGATTGCCACATCATGTGGCCGGCTCTCTGGTTTTGTTTTTCTTTGGCAGGAATCTCTTGATTGTTTTCAGTGGTGCCTGTTACCAGGGCACAATACCACCAGTGGCTTAGGAGGCTTCCCTTTTCTCCAGGCCCTCTCCCGAAGGTATTGCTTCCAGACGTATTGACACTGGCAATCCTAACGGCTGCCAGGTGAAACCGCGAAGGCATTTCAATTTCCATTTCTCCCATTCGCATGGGCGTGGAGCATATTTCCTGGGCCTTTCTTAGAATCCAACACAAAGGGAAACAAAACACGCATGGTGAATTCAACTTACCTCTTGAAACCGCCTGTTGCCAATCAATCCTGTTTCGGGCTCTTTTCCAGTGCCTATCCCCAGGACATTTTTGCAGCGGGGGTGTCAATTACAACCCCACTGGCCTTTTGAACAGGAAGGGCCGCTGAGCTCCCTTTGGAACGTTGTAGTTACAGGAGGCGGCCACAAGGCGGCAGCATTTTCCCACAGCTGGTCGGATTCCCCAGGAACGCAGACCTTGCGCACACGCGTGTTCTTGGAATATGAATTAGAGAGGAACGTGTCCGGACAGACACCTAAGGGCTTGTGTCTCACTCCTTCTCCCACTTACCCTTCCCACTCTCGATTCATCACACCCCCTGCAAACCCCTCCTGAAGAGTGTGTTGTCGGAGGCAAGTGGGGTGACTCTAAGGAAGGAGGTGAATGGCGGGAACCCCACCAGCAGGAGACCTGGACACCAGGTGATGTTTGAACACTGTTGTGCATGTCGGACCACCATCCTCTGGCTGCAGTGGGCTTGGCTTAGCTGCAGGAGGGCACACCTACATCTACAGAGACTGCTGCCAACCAGAAGGGACCAGGCACCACAGGTCCAAAGGGGTTAATTCGCTGGTGCGACCCACTCCCGCGCCGACCTGCCTCACTGTGACCACACTCCAACTTTGGTGCCCAAGCCTGCTCACGCTCCAGGGAAGTGACACCCGCGCATCTCTCTGAGGCCTGAGAGGAACATACTGGATCTCGATCATTTTGCTTTTTATAGAGATTCTAATTTCTGTCCATGTCTAGTGAATTTACAATGCTGTTGACTTTCGCTGTGCAGCACCTTGATTCAGTTCTCCGTGTATGTATATATATACACATCCATTCTCTTTCGCATTCTCTTCCCACGTAGGTTAGTCCAGGGTGGTGCCGACCGCTCCCTGTGCTTTGTAGTAGGTGGTTGTGGATCGTCTGCTTTATACATATTAGAATGCATGTGTTAATCCCACCCTCCTCATTCAACCCACCTCCGCATGCCTTTGCCCTCTCGAAACCCTGTACTTGCGTTCTAAATCTGTGACTCTGTTTGTGCTTTCTACTTTCCTGGTATCGACTTTGAGATGCCACCTATACGTGCTATCGTTGGAATTTTCTCTTTCTCTGTTGGACGTCCCATGCTGAGTACAGGGAACTCCGGATCTATCGAAGATGCTGGAAATGGCAGGATATTATTCTGTTTCATGGCTGAGCAGTATTCCATGCTCTATGTGTACCAACTCTTCACTTTCCATTCATCTGGGGATGGACATTGTGTTTTTACTTTCAAGACTTGGCTGTTGTCAATAGGTGGCTAGTGACAGCTGGGGCACCCGTGTCTCTCTAAAGTACACATGGTTCTGCAAACGCTTCCAAAACACTGCAGAGGAAAGAACACTCCCAAACTCATTGTACGAAGCCATCCACCTGATCCCCAAACCAGACAAAGATACTACAAGAAAAGAAAACTGGAGAGCAATATCACCGATGAACTTAGATGCAAAAATCCTCAACAAGATACTAGCCAACAGACTCCAACATGACATTAAAAGGATCACGCACCATGACACTGTGTTTTTACTTTCAAGCCTTGGCTCTTGTCAATAGGTGTGCAGGGGTCGCTGGCCTGCCCGGGTCTCCCTAAATGATACTTTACTGTGCAAAGACAGCCAGGAGGTGGATTGCCACATCATGTGGCCGGCTCTCTGGTTTTGTTTTTCTTTGGCAGCAATCTCTTGATTGTTTTCAGTGGTGCCTGTTACCAGGGCGCAATACCACCAGTGGCTTAGGAGGCTTCCCTTTTCTCCAGGCTCTCTCCCGAAGGTATTGCTTCCAGACGTATTGACACTGGCAATCCTAACGGCTGCCAGGTGAAACCGTGAAGGCGTTTCAATTTCCATTTCTCCCATTCGCATGGTCGTGGAGCATATTTCCTGGGCCTTTCTTAGAAACCAACACAAAGGGAAACAAAACACGCATGGTGAATTCAACTTACCTCTTGAAACCGCCTGTTGCCAATCAATCCTGTTTCGGGCTCTTTTCCAGTGCCTATCCCCAGGACATTTTTGCAGCAGGGGTGTCAATTACAACCCCGCTGGCCTTTTGAACAGGAAGGGCCGCTGAGCTCCCTTTGGAACGTTGTAGTTACAGGAGGCGGCCACAAGGCAGCAGCATTTTCCCACAGCTGGTTGGATTCCCCAGGAACGCAGACCTTGCGCACACGCGTGTTCTTGGAATATGAATTAGAGAGGAACGTGTCCGGACAGACACCTAAGGGCTTGTGTCTCACTCCTTCTCCCACTTACCCTTCCCACTCTCGATTCATCACACCCCCTGCAAACCCCTCCTGAAGAGTGTGTTGTCGGAGGCAAGTGGGGTGACTCTAAGGAAGGAGGTGAATGGCGGGAACCCCACCAGCAGGAGACCTGGACACCAGGTGATGTTTGAACACTGTTGTGCATGTCGGACCACCATCCTCTGGCTGCAGTGGGCTTGGCTTAGCTGCAGGAGGGCACACCTACATCTACAGAGACTGCTGCCAACCAGAAGGGACCAGGCACCACAGGTCCAAAGGGGTTAATTCGCTGGTGCGACCCACTCCCGTGCCGACCTGCCTCACTGTGACCACACTCCAACTTTGGTGCCCAAGCCTGCTCACGCTCCAGGGAAGTGATACCCGCACATCTCTCTGAGGCCTGAGAGGAACATACTGGATCTCGATCATTTTGCTTTTTATAGAGATTCTAATTTCTGTCCATGTCTAGTGAATTTACAATGCTGTTGACTTTCGCTGTGCAGCACCTTGATTCAGTTCTCCGTGTATGTATATATATACACATCCACTCTCTTTCGCATTCTCTTCCCACGTAGCTTAGTCCAGGGTGGTGCCGACCGCTCCCTGTGCTTTGTAGAAGGTGGTTGTGGATCGTCTGCTTAATACATATTAGAATGCATGTGTTAATCCCACCCTCCTCATTCAACCCACCTCCGCATGCCTTTGCCCTCTCGAAACCCTGTACTTGTGTTCTAAATCTGTGACTCTGTTTGTGCTTTCTACTTTCCTGGTATCGACTTTGAGATGCCACCTATATGTGCTATCGTTGGAATTTTCTCTTTCTCTGTTGGACGTCCCATGCTGAGTACAGGGAACTCCGGATCTATCGAAGATGCTGGAAATGGCAGGATATTATTCTGTTTCATGGCTGAGCAGTATTCCATGCTCTATGTGTACCAACTCTTCACTTTCCATTCATCTGGGGATGGACATTGTGTTTTTACTTTCAAGACTTGGCTGTTGTCAATAGGTGGCTAGTGACAGCTGGGGCACCCGTGTCTCTCTAAAGTACACGTGGTTCTGCAAACGCTTCCAAAACACTGCAGAGGAAAGAACACTCCCAAACTCATTGTACGAAGCCATCCACCTGATCCCCAAACCAGACAAAGATACTACAAGAAAAGAAAACTGGAGAGCAATATCACCGATGAACTTAGATGCAAAAATCCTCAACAAGATACTAGCCAACAGACTCCAACATGACATTAAAAGGATCACGCACCATGACACTGTGTTTTTACTTTCAAGCCTTGGCTCTTGTCAATAGGTGTGCAGGGGTCGCTGGCCTGCCCGGGTCTCCCTAAATGATACTTTACTGTGCAAAGACAGCCAGGAGGTGGATTGCCACATCATGTGGCCGGCTCTCTGGTTTTGTTTTTCTTTGGCAGCAATCTCTTGATTGTTTTCAGTGGTGCCTGTTACCAGGGCGCAATACCACCAGTGGCTTAGGAGGCTTCCCTTTTCTCCAGGCCCTCTCCCGAAGGTATTGCTTCCAGACGTATTGACACTGGCAATCCTAACGGCTGCCAGGTGAAACCGCGAAGGCGTTTCAATTTCCATTTCTCCCATTCGCATGGTCGTGGAGCATATTTCCTGGGCCTTTCTTAGAAACCAACACAAAGGGAAACAAAACACGCATGGTGAATTCAACTTACCTCTTGAAACCGCCTGTTGCCAATCAATCCTGTTTCGGGCTCTTTTCCAGTTCCTATCCCCAGGACATTTTTGCAGCAGGGGTGTCAATTACAACCCCGCTGGCCATTTGAACAGGAAGGGCCGCTGAGCTCCCTTTGGAACGTTGTAGTTACAGGAGGCGGCCACAAGGCGGCAGCATTTTCCCACAGCTGGTCGGATTCCCCAGGAACGCAGACCTTGCGCACACGCGTGTTCTTGGAATATGAATTAGAGAGGAACGTGTCCGGACAGACACCTAAGGGCTTGTGTCTCACTCCTCCCACTTACCCTTCCCACTCTCGATTCATCACACCCCCTGCAAACCCCTCCTGAAGAGTGTGTTGTCGGAGGCAAGTGGGGTGACTCTAAGGAAGGAGGTGAATGGCGGGAACCCCACCAGCAGGAGACCTGGACACCAGGTGATGTTTGAACACTGTTGTGCATGTCGGACCACCATCCTCTGGCTGCAGTGGGCTTGGCTTAGCTGCAGGAGGGCACACCTACATCTACAGAGACTGCTGCCAACCAGAAGGGACCAGGCACCACAGGTCCAAAGGGGTTAATTCGCTGGTGCGACCCACTCCCGCGCCGACCTGCCTCACTGTGACCACACTCCAACTTTGGTGCCCAAGCCTGCTCACGCTCCAGGGAAGTGACACCCGTGCATCTCTCTGAGGCCTGAGAGGAACATACTGGATCTCGATCATTTTGCTTTTTATAGAGATTCTAATTTCTGTCCATGTCTAGTGAATTTACAATGCTGTTGACTTTCGCTGTGCAGCACCTTGATTCAGTTCTCCGTGTATGTATATATATACACATCCATTCTCTTTCGCATTCTCTTCCCACGTAGGTTAGTCCAGGGTGGTGCCGACCGCTCCCTGTGCTTTGTAGTAGGTGGTTGTGTATCGTCTGCTTTATACATATTAGAATGCATGTGTTAATCCCACCCTCCTCATTCAACCCACCTCCGCATGCCTTTGCCCTCTCGAAACCCTGTACTTGCGTTCTAAATCTGTGACTCTGTTTGTGCTTTCTACTTTCTTGGTATCGACTTTGAGATGCCACCTATACGTGCTATCGTTGGAATTTTCTCTTTCTCTGTTGGACGTCCCATGCTGAGTACAGGGAACTCCGGATCTATCGAAGATGCTGGAAATGGCAGGATATTATTCTGTTTCATGGCTGAGCAGTATTCCATGCTCTATGTGTACCAACTCTTCACTTTCCATTCATCTGGGGATGGACATTGTGTTTTTACTTTCAAGACTTGGCTGTTGTCAATAGGTGGCTAGTGACAGCTGGGGCACCCGTGTCTCTCTAAAGTACACATGGTTCTGCAAACGCTTCCAAAACACTGCAGAGGAAAGAACACTCCCAAACTCATTGTACGAAGCCATCCACCTGATCCCCAAACCAGACAAAGATACTACAAGAAAAGAAAACTGGAGAGCAATATCACCGATGAACTTAGATGCAAAAATCCTCAACAAGATACTAGCCAACAGACTCCAACATGACATTAAAAGGATCACGCACCATGACACTGTGTTTTTACTTTCAAGCCTTGGCTCTTGTCAATAGGTGTGCAGGGGTCGCTGGCCTGCCCGGGTCTCCCTAAATGATACTTTACTGTGCAAAGACAGCCAGGAGGTGGATTGCCACATCATGTGGCCGGCTCTCTGGTTTTGTTTTTCTTTGGCAGCAATCTCTTGATTGTTTTCAGTGGTGCCTGTTACCAGGGCGCAATACCACCAGTGGCTTAGGAGGCTTCCCTTTTCTCCAGGCCCTCTCCCGAAGGTATTGCTTCCAGACGTATTGACACTGGCAATCCTAACGGCTGCCAGGTGAAACCGCGAAGGCGTTTCAATTTCCATTTCTCCCATTCGCATGGGCGTGGAGCATATTTCCTGGGCCTTTCTTAGAAACCAACACAAAGGGAAACAAAACACGCATGGTGAATTCAACTTACCTCTTGAAACCGCCTGTTGCCAATCAATCCTGTTTCGGGCTCTTTTCCAGTGCCTATCCCCAGGACATTTTTGCAGCGGGGGTGTCAATTACAACCCCGCTGGCCTTTTGAACAGGAAGGGCCGCTGAGCTCCCTTTGGAACGTTGTAGTTACAGGAGGCGGCCACAAGGCGACAGCATTTTCCCACAGCTGGTCGGATTCCCCAGGAACGCAGACCTTGCGCACACGCGTGTTCTTGGAATATGAATTAGAGAGGAACGTGTCCGGACAGACACCTAAGGGCTTGTGTCTCACTCCTTCTCCCACTTACCCTTCCCACTCTCGATTCATCACACCCCCTGCAAACCCCTCCTGAAGAGTGTGTTGTCGGAGGCAAGTGGGGTGACTCTAAGGAAGGAGGTGAATGGCGGGAACCCCACCAGCAGGAGACCTGGACACCAGGTGATGTTTGAACACTGTTGTGCATGTCGGACCACCATCCTCTGGCTGCAGTGGGCTTGGCTTAGCTGCAGGAGGGCACACCTACATCTACAGAGACTGCTGCCAACCAGAAGGGACCAGGCACCACAGGTCCAAAGGGGTTAATTCGCTGGTGCGACCCACTCCCGTGCCGACCTGCCTCACTGTGACCACACTCCAACTTTGGTGCCCAAGCCTGCTCACGCTCCAGGGAAGTGACACCCGCGCATCTCTCTGAGGCCTGAGAGGAACATACTGGATCTCGATCATTTTGCTTTTTATAGAGATTCTAATTTCTGTCCATGTCTAGTGAATTTACAATGCTGTTGACTTTCGCTGTGCAGCACCTTGATTCAGTTCTCCGTGTATGTATATATATACACATCCACTCTCTTTCGCATTCTCTTCCCACGTAGCTTAGTCCAGGGTGGTGCCGACCGCTCCCTGTGCTTTGTAGAAGGTGGTTGTGGATCGTCTGCTTAATACATATTAGAATGCATGTGTTAATCCCACCCTCCTCATTCAACCCACCTCCGCATGCCTTTGCCCTCTCGAAACCCTGTACTTGTGTTCTAAATCTGTGACTCTGTTTGTGCTTTCTACTTTCCTGGTATCGACTTTGAGATGCCACCTATATGTGCTATCGTTGGAATTTTCTCTTTCTCTGTTGGACGTCCCATGCTGAGTACAGGGAACTCCGGATCTATCGAAGATGCTGGAAATGGCAGGATATTATTCTGTTTCATGGCTGAGCAGTATTCCATGCTCTATGTGTACCAACTCTTCACTTTCCATTCATCTGGGGATGGACATTGTGTTTTTACTTTCAAGACTTGGCTGTTGTCAATAGGTGGCTAGTGACAGCTGGGGCACCCGTGTCTCTCTAAAGTACACATGGTTCTGCAAACGCTTCCAAAACACTGCAGAGGAAAGAACACTCCCAAACTCATTGTACGAAGCCATCCACCTGATCCCCAAACCACACAAAGATACTACAAGAAAAGAAAACTGGAGAGCAATATCACCGATGAACTTAGATGCAAAAATCCTCAACAAGATACTAGCCAACAGACTCCAACATGACATTAAAAGGATCACACACCATGACACTGTGTTTTTACTTTCAAGCCTTGGCTCTTGTCAATAGGTGTGCAGGGGTCGCTGGCCTGCCCGGGTCTCCCCAAATGATACTTTACTGTGCAAAGACAGCCAGGAGGTGGATTGCCACATCATGTGGCCGGCTCTCTGGTTTTGTTTTGTTTTTGGCAGGAATCTCTTGATTGTTTTCAGTGGTGCCTGTTACCAGGGCGCAATACCACCAGTGGCTTAGGAGGCTTCCCTTTTCTCCAGGCCCTCTCCCGAAGGTATTGCTTCCAGACGTATTGACACTGGCAATCCTAACGGCTGCCAGGTGAAACCGCGAAGGCGTTTCAATTTCCATTTCTCCCATTCGCATGGGCGTGGAGCATATTTCCTGGGCCTTTCTTAGAAACCAACACAAAGGGAAACAAAACATGCATGGTGAATTCAACTTACCTCTTGAAACCGCCTGTTGCCAATCAATCCTGTTTCGGGCTCTTTTCCAGTGCCTATCCCCAGGACATTTTTGCAGCGGGGGTGTCAATTACAACCCCGCTGGCCTTTTGAACAGGAAGGGCCGCTGAGCTCCCTTTGGAACGTTGTAGTTACAGGAGGCAGCCACAAGGCGGCAGCATTTTCCCACAGCTGGTCGGATTCCCCCCGAACGCAGGCCTTGCGCACATGTGTGTTCTTGGAATATGAATTAGAGAGGAACGTGTCCGGACAGACACCTAAGGGCTTGTGTCTCACTCCTTCTCCCACTTACCCTTCCCACTCTCGATTCATCACACCCCCTGCAAACCCCTCCTGAAGAGTGTGTTGTCGGAGGCAAGTGGGGTGACTCTAAGGAAGGAGGTGAATGGCGGGAACTCCACCAGCAGGAGACCTGGACACCAGGTGATGTTTGAACACTGTTGTGCATGTCGGACCACCATCCTCTGGCTGCAGTGGGCTTGGCTTAGCTTCAGGAGGGCACACCTACATCTACAGAGACTGCTGCCAACTAGAAGGGACCAGGCACCACAGGTCCAAAGGGGTTAATTCGCTGGTGTAACCCACTCCCGCGCCGACCTGCCTCACTGTGACCACACTCCAACTTTGGTGCCCAAGCCTGCTCACGCTCCAGGGAAGTGACACCCGCGCATCTCTCTGAGGCCTGAGAGGAACATACTGGATCTCGATCATTTTGCTTTTTATAGAGATTCTAATTTCTGTCCATGTCTAGTGAATTTACAATGCTGTTGACTTTCGCTGTGCAGCACCTTGATTCAGTTCTCCGTGTATGTATATATATACACAACCATTCTCTTTCGCATTCTCTTCCCACGTAGCTTAGTCCAGGGTGGTGCCGACCGCTCCCTGTGCTTTGTAGAAGGTGGTTGTGGATCGTCTGCTTAATACATATTAGAATGCATGTGTTAATCCCACCCTCCTCATTCAACCCACCTCCGCATGCCTTTGCCCTCTCGAAACCCTGTACTTGCGTTCTAAATCTGTGACTCTGTTTGTGCTTTCTACTTTCCTGGTATCGACTTTGAGATGCCACCTATACGTGCTATCGTTGGAATTTTCTCTTTCTCTGTTGGACGTCCCATGCTGAGTACAGGGAACTCCGGATCTATCGAAGATGCTGGAAATGGCAGGATTTTATTCTGTTTCATGGCTGAGCAGTATTCCATGCTCTATGTGTACCATCTCTTCACTTTCCATTCATCTGGGGATGGACATTGTGTTTTTACTTTCAAGACTTGGCTGTTGTCAATAGGTGGCTAGTGACAGCTGGGGCACCCGTGTCTCTCTAAAGTACACATGGTTCTGCAAACGCTTCCAAAACACTGCAGAGGAAAGAACACTCCCAAACTCATTGTACGAAGCCATCCCCCTGATCCCCAAACCAGACAAAGATACTACAAGAAAAGAAAATTGGAGAGCAATATCACCGATGAACTTAGATGCAAAAATCCTCAACAAGATACTAGACAACAGACTCCAACATGACATTAAAAGGATCACACACCATGACACTGTGTTTTTACTTTCAAGCCTTGGCTCTTGTCAATAGGTGTGCAGGGGTCGCTGGCCTGCCCGGGTCTCCCCAAATGATACTTTACTGTGCAAAGACAGCCAGGAGGTGGATTGCCACATCATGTGGCCGGCTCTCTGGTTTTGTTTTTCTTTGGCAGGAATCTCTTGATTGTTTTCAGTGGTGCCTGTTACCAGGGCGCAATACCACCAGTGGCTTAGGAGGCTTCCCTTTTCTCCAGGCCCTCTCCCGAAGGTATTGCTTCCAGACGTATTGACACTGGCAATCCTAACGGCTGCCAGGTGAAACCGCGAAGGCGTTTCAATTTCCATTTCTCCCATTCGCATGGGCGTGGAGCATATTTCCTGGGCCTTTCTTAGAAACCAACACAAAGGGAAACAAAACACGCATGGTGAATTCAACTTACCTCTTGAAACCGCCTGTTGCCAATCAATCCTGTTTCGGGCTCTTTTCCAGTGCCTATCCCCAGGACATTTTTGCAGCGGGGGTGTCAATTACAACCCCGCTGGCCTTTGAACAGGAAGGGCTGCTGAGCTCCCTTTGGAACGTTGTAGTTACAGGATGCGGCCACAAGGCGGCAGCATTTTCCCACAGCTGGTCGGATTCCCCAGGAACGCAGACCTTGCGCACACGCGTGTTCTTGGAATATGAATTAGAGAGGAACGTGTCCGGACAGACACCTAAGGGCTTGTGTCTCACTCCTTCTCCCACTTACCCTTCCCACTCTCGATTCATCACACCCCCTGCAAACCCCTCCTGAAGAGTGTGTTGTCGGAGGCAAGTGGGGTGACTCTAAGGAAGGAGGTGAATGGCGGGAACCCCACCAGCAGGAGACCTGGACACCAGGTGATGTTTGAACACTGTTGTGCATGTCGGACCACCATCCTCTGGCTGCAGTGGGCTTGGCTTAGCTGCAGGAGGGCACACCTACATCTACAGAGACTGCTGCCAACCAGAAGGGACCAGGCACCACAGGTCCAAAGGGGTTAATTCGCTGGTGCGACCCACTCCCGCGCCGACCTGCCTCACTGTGACCACACTCCAACTTTGGTGCCCAAGCCTGCTCACGCTCCAGGGAAGTGACACCCGCGCATCTCTCTGAGGCCTGAGAGGAACATACTGGATCTCGATCATTTTGCTTTTTATAGAGATTCTAATTTCTGTCCATGTCTAGTGAATTTACAATGCTGTTGACTTTCGCTGTGCAGCACCTTGATTCAGTTCTCCGTGTATGTATATATATACACATCCATTCTCTTTCGCATTCTCTTCCCACGTAGCTTAGTCCAGGGTGGTGCCGACCGCTCCCTGTGCTTTGTAGAAGGTGGTTGTGGATCGTCTGCTTAATACATATTAGAATGCATGTGTTAATCCCACCCTCCTCATTCAACCCACCTCCGCATGCCTTTGCCCTCTCAAAACCCTGTACTTGCGTTCTAAATCTGTGACTCTGTTTGTGCTTTCTACTTTCCTGGTATCGACTTTGAGATGCCACCTATACGTGCTATCGTTGGAATTTTCTCTTTCTCTGTTGGACGTCCCATGCTGAGTACAGGGAACTCCGGATCTATCGAAGATGCTGGAAATGGCAGGATATTATTCTGTTTCATGGCTGAGCAGTATTCCATGCTCTATGTGTACCAACTCTTCACTTTCCATTCATCTGGGGATGGACATTGTGTTTTTACTTTCAAGACTTGGCTGTTGTCAATAGGTGGCTAGTGACAGCTGGGGCACCCGTGTCTCTCTAAAGTACACATGGTTCTGCAAACGCTTCCAAAACACTGCAGAGGAAAGAACACTCCCAAACTCATTGTACGAAGCCATCCACCTGATCCCCAAACCAGACAAAGATACTACAAGAAAAGAAAACTGGAGAGCAATATCACCGATGAACTTAGATGCAAAAATCCTCAACAAGATACTAGCCAACAGACTCCAACATGACATTAAAAGGATCACGCACCATGACACTGTGTTTTTACTTTCAAGCCTTGGCTCTTGTCAATAGGTGTGCAGGGGTCGCTGGCCTGCCCGGGTCTCCCTAAATGATACTTTACTGTGCAAAGACAGCCAGGAGGTGGATTGCCACATCATGTGGCCGGCTCTCTGGTTTTGTTTTTCTTTGGCAGCAATCTCTTGATTGTTTTCAGTGGTGCCTGTTACCAGGGCGCAATACCACCAGTGGCTTAGGAGGCTTCCCTTTTCTCCAGGCCCTCTCCCGAAGGTATTGCTTCCAGACGTATTGACACTGGCAATCCTAACGGCTGCCAGGTGAAACCGCGAAGGCGTTTCAATTTCCATTTCTCCCATTCGCATGGGCGTGGAGCTTATTTCCTGGGCCTTTCTTAGAAACCAACACAAAGGGAAACAAAACACGCATGGTGAATTCAACTTACCTCTTGAAACCGCCTGTTGCCAATCAATCCTGTTTCGGGCTCTTTTCCAGTGCCTATCCCCAGGACATTTTTGCAGCGGGGGTGTCAATTACAACCCCGCTGGCCTTTTGAACAGGAAGGGCCGCTGAGCTCCCTTTGGAACGTTGTAGTTACAGGAGGCGGCCACAAGGCGACAGCATTTTCCCACAGCTGGTCGGATTCCCCAGGAACGCAGACCTTGCGCACACGCGTGTTCTTGGAATATGAATTAGAGAGGAACGTGTCCGGACAGACACCTAAGGGCTTGTGTCTCACTCCTTCTCCCACTTACCCTTCCCACTCTCGATTCATCACACCCCCTGCAAACCCCTCCTGAAGAGTGTGTTGTCGGAGGCAAGTGGGGTGACTCTAAGGAAGGAGGTGAATGGCGGGAACCCCACCAGCAGGAGACCTGGACACCAGGTGATGTTTGAACACTGTTGTGCATGTCGGACCACCATCCTCTGGCTGCAGTGGGCTTGGCTTAGCTGCAGGAGGGCACACCTACATCTACAGAGACTGCTGCCAACCAGAAGGGACCAGGCACCACAGGTCCAAAGGGGTTAATTCGCTGGTGCGACCCACTCCCGTGCCGACCTGCCTCACTGTGACCACACTCCAACTTTGGTGCCCAAGCCTGCTCATGCTCCAGGGAAGTGACACCCGCGCATCTCTCTGAGGCCTGAGAGGAACATACTGGATCTCGATCATTTTGCTTTTTATAGAGATTCTAATTTCTGTCCATGTCTAGTGAATTTACAATGCTGTTGACTTTCGCTGTGCAGCACCTTGATTCAGTTCTCCGTGTATGTATATATATACACATCCACTCTCTTTCGCATTCTCTTCCCACGTAGCTTAGTCCAGGGTGGTGCCGACCGCTCCCTGTGCTTTGTAGAAGGTGGTTGTGGATCGTCTGCTTAATACATATTAGAATGCATGTGTTAATCCCACCCTCCTCATTCAACCCACCTCCGCATGCCTTTGCCCTCTCGAAACCCTGTACTTGTGTTCTAAATCTGTGACTCTGTTTGTGCTTTCTACTTTCCTGGTATCGACTTTGAGATGCCACCTATATGTGCTATCGTTGGAATTTTCTCTTTCTCTGTTGGACGTCCCATGCTGAGTACAGGGAACTCCGGATCTATCGAAGATGCTGGAAATGGCAGGATATTATTCTGTTTCATGGCTGAGCAGTATTCCATGCTCTATGTGTACCAACTCTTCACTTTCCATTCATCTGGGGATGGACATTGTGTTTTTACTTTCAAGACTTGGCTGTTGTCAATAGGTGGCTAGTGACAGCTGGGGCACCCGTGTCTCTCTAAAGTACACATGGTTCTGCAAACGCTTCCAAAACACTGCAGAGGAAAGAACACTCCCAAACTCATTGTACGAAGCCATCCACCTGATCCCCAAACCAGACAAAGATACTACAAGAAAAGAAAACTGGAGAGCAATATCACCGATGAACTTAGATGCAAAAATCCTCAACAAGATACTAGCCAACAGACTCCAACATGACATTAAAAGGATCACACACCATGACACTGTGTTTTTACTTTCAAGCCTTGGCTCTTGTCAATAGGTGTGCAGGGGTCGCTGGCCTGCCCGGGTCTCCCCAAATGATACTTTACTGTGCAAAGACAGCCAGGAGGTGGATTGCCACATCATGTGGCCGGCTCTCTGGTTTTGTTTTGTTTTTGGCAGGAATCTCTTGATTGTTTTCAGTGGTGCCTGTTACCAGGGCGCAATACCACCAGTGGCTTAGGAGGCTTCCCTTTTCTCCAGGCCCTCTCCCGAAGGTATTGCTTCCAGACGTATTGACACTGGCAATCCTAACGGCTGCCAGGTGAAACCGCGAAGGCGTTTCAATTTCCATTTCTCCCATTCGCATGGGCGTGGAGCATATTTCCTGGGCCTTTCTTAGAAACCAACACAAAGGGAAACAAAACATGCATGGTGAATTCAACTTACCTCTTGAAACCGCCTGTTGCCAATCAATCCTGTTTCGGGCTCTTTTCCAGTGCCTATCCCCAGGACATTTTTGCAGCGGGGGTGTCAATTACAACCCCGCTGGCCTTTTGAACAGGAAGGGCCGCTGAGCTCCCTTTGGAACGTTGTAGTTACAGGAGGCAGCCACAAGGCGGCAGCATTTTCCCACAGCTGGTCGGATTCCCCCCGAACGCAGGCCTTGCGCACATGTGTGTTCTTGGAATATGAATTAGAGAGGAACGTGTCCGGACAGACACCTAAGGGCTTGTGTCTCACTCCTTCTCCCACTTACCCTTCCCACTCTCGATTCATCACACCCCCTGCAAACCCCTCCTGAAGAGTGTGTTGTCGGAGGCAAGTGGGGTGACTCTAAGGAAGGAGGTGAATGGCGGGAACTCCACCAGCAGGAGACCTGGACACCAGGTGATGTTTGAACACTGTTGTGCATGTCGGACCACCATCCTCTGGCTGCAGTGGGCTTGGCTTAGCTTCAGGAGGGCACACCTACATCTACAGAGACTGCTGCCAACTAGAAGGGACCAGGCACCACAGGTCCAAAGGGGTTAATTCGCTGGTGTAACCCACTCCCGCGCCGACCTGCCTCACTGTGACCACACTCCAACTTTGGTGCCCAAGCCTGCTCACGCTCCAGGGAAGTGACACCCGCGCATCTCTCTGAGGCCTGAGAGGAACATACTGGATCTCGATCATTTTGCTTTTTATAGAGATTCTAATTTCTGTCCATGTCTAGTGAATTTACAATGCTGTTGACTTTCGCTGTGCAGCACCTTGATTCAGTTCTCCGTGTATGTATATATATACACAACCATTCTCTTTCGCATTCTCTTCCCACGTAGCTTAGTCCAGGGTGGTGCCGACCGCTCCCTGTGCTTTGTAGAAGGTGGTTGTGGATCGTCTGCTTAATACATATTAGAATGCATGTGTTAATCCCACCCTCCTCATTCAACCCACCTCCGCATGCCTTTGCCCTCTCGAAACCCTGTACTTGCGTTCTAAATCTGTGACTCTGTTTGTGCTTTCTACTTTCCTGGTATCGACTTTGAGATGCCACCTATACGTGCTATCGTTGGAATTTTCTCTTTCTCTGTTGGACGTCCCATGCTGAGTACAGGGAACTCCGGATCTATCGAAGATGCTGGAAATGGCAGGATTTTATTCTGTTTCATGGCTGAGCAGTATTCCATGCTCTATGTGTACCATCTCTTCACTTTCCATTCATCTGGGGATGGACATTGTGTTTTTACTTTCAAGACTTGGCTGTTGTCAATAGGTGGCTAGTGACAGCTGGGGCACCCGTGTCTCTCTAAAGTACACATGGTTCTGCAAACGCTTCCAAAACACTGCAGAGGAAAGAACACTCCCAAACTCATTGTACGAAGCCATCCCCCTGATCCCCAAACCAGACAAAGATACTACAAGAAAAGAAAATTGGAGAGCAATATCACCGATGAACTTAGATGCAAAAATCCTCAACAAGATACTAGACAACAGACTCCAACATGACATTAAAAGGATCACACACCATGACACTGTGTTTTTACTTTCAAGCCTTGGCTCTTGTCAATAGGTGTGCAGGGGTCGCTGGCCTGCCCGGGTCTCCCCAAATGATACTTTACTGTGCAAAGACAGCCAGGAGGTGGATTGCCACATCATGTGGCCGGCTCTCTGGTTTTGTTTTTCTTTGGCAGGAATCTCTTGATTGTTTTCAGTGGTGCCTGTTACCAGGGCGCAATACCACCAGTGGCTTAGGAGGCTTCCCTTTTCTCCAGGCCCTCTCCCGAAGGTATTGCTTCCAGACGTATTGACACTGGCAATCCTAACGGCTGCCAGGTGAAACCGCGAAGGCGTTTCAATTTCCATTTCTCCCATTCGCATGGGCGTGGAGCATATTTCCTGGGCCTTTCTTAGAAACCAACACAAAGGGAAACAAAACACGCATGGTGAATTCAACTTACCTCTTGAAACCGCCTGTTGCCAATCAATCCTGTTTCGGGCTCTTTTCCAGTGCCTATCCCCAGGACATTTTTGCAGCGGGGGTGTCAATTACAACCCCGCTGGCCTTTGAACAGGAAGGGCTGCTGAGCTCCCTTTGGAACGTTGTAGTTACAGGATGCGGCCACAAGGCGGCAGCATTTTCCCACAGCTGGTCGGATTCCCCAGGAACGCAGACCTTGCGCACACGCGTGTTCTTGGAATATGAATTAGAGAGGAACGTGTCCGGACAGACACCTAAGGGCTTGTGTCTCACTCCTTCTCCCACTTACCCTTCCCACTCTCGATTCATCACACCCCCTGCAAACCCCTCCTGAAGAGTGTGTTGTCGGAGGCAAGTGGGGTGACTCTAAGGAAGGAGGTGAATGGCGGGAACCCCACCAGCAGGAGACCTGGACACCAGGTGATGTTTGAACACTGTTGTGCATGTCGGACCACCATCCTCTGGCTGCAGTGGGCTTGGCTTAGCTGCAGGAGGGCACACCTACATCTACAGAGACTGCTGCCAACCAGAAGGGACCAGGCACCACAGGTCCAAAGGGGTTAATTCGCTGGTGCGACCCACTCCCGCGCCGACCTGCCTCACTGTGACCACACTCCAACTTTGGTGCCCAAGCCTGCTCACGCTCCAGGGAAGTGACACCCGCGCATCTCTCTGAGGCCTGAGAGGAACATACTGGATCTCGATCATTTTGCTTTTTATAGAGATTCTAATTTCTGTCCATGTCTAGTGAATTTACAATGCTGTTGACTTTCGCTGTGCAGCACCTTGATTCAGTTCTCCGTGTATGTATATATATACACAACCATTCTCTTTCGCATTCTCTTCCCACGTAGCTTAGTCCAGGGTGGTGCCGACCGCTCCCTGTGCTTTGTAGAAGGTGGTTGTGGATCGTCTGCTTAATACATATTAGAATGCATGTGTTAATCCCACCCTCCTCATTCAACCCACCTCCGCATGCCTTTGCCCTCTCGAAACCCTGTACTTGCGTTCTAAATCTGTGACTCTGTTTGTGCTTTCTACTTTCCTGGTATCGACTTTGAGATGCCACCTATACGTGCTATCGTTGGAATTTTCTCTTTCTCTGTTGGACGTCCCATGCTGAGTACAGGGAACTCCGGATCTATCGAAGATGCTGGAAATGGCAGGATTTTATTCTGTTTCATGGCTGAGCAGTATTCCATGCTCTATGTGTACCATCTCTTCACTTTCCATTCATCTGGGGATGGACATTGTGTTTTTACTTTCAAGACTTGGCTGTTGTCAATAGGTGGCTAGTGACAGCTGGGGCACCCGTGTCTCTCTAAAGTACACATGGTTCTGCAAACGCTTCCAAAACACTGCAGAGGAAAGAACACTCCCAAACTCATTGTACGAAGCCATCCCCCTGATCCCCAAACCAGACAAAGATACTACAAGAAAAGAAAATTGGAGAGCAATATCACCGATGAACTTAGATGCAAAAATCCTCAACAAGATACTAGACAACAGACTCCAACATGACATTAAAAGGATCACACACCATGACACTGTGTTTTTACTTTCAAGCCTTGGCTCTTGTCAATAGGTGTGCAGGGGTCGCTGGCCTGCCCGGGTCTCCCCAAATGATACTTTACTGTGCAAAGACAGCCAGGAGGTGGATTGCCACATCATGTGGCCGGCTCTCTGGTTTTGTTTTTCTTTGGCAGGAATCTCTTGATTGTTTTCAGTGGTGCCTGTTACCAGGGCGCAATACCACCAGTGGCTTAGGAGGCTTCCCTTTTCTCCAGGCCCTCTCCCGAAGGTATTGCTTCCAGACGTATTGACACTGGCAATCCTAACGGCTGCCAGGTGAAACCGCGAAGGCGTTTCAATTTCCATTTCTCCCATTCGCATGGGCGTGGAGCATATTTCCTGGGCCTTTCTTAGAAACCAACACAAAGGGAAACAAAACACGCATGGTGAATTCAACTTACCTCTTGAAACCGCCTGTTGCCAATCAATCCTGTTTCGGGCTCTTTTCCAGTGCCTATCCCCAGGACATTTTTGCAGCGGGGGTGTCAATTACAACCCCGCTGGCCTTTGAACAGGAAGGGCTGCTGAGCTCCCTTTGGAACGTTGTAGTTACAGGATGCGGCCACAAGGCGGCAGCATTTTCCCACAGCTGGTCGGATTCCCCAGGAACGCAGACCTTGCGCACACGCGTGTTCTTGGAATATGAATTAGAGAGGAACGTGTCCGGACAGACACCTAAGGGCTTGTGTCTCACTCCTTCTCCCACTTACCCTTCCCACTCTCGATTCATCACACCCCCTGCAAACCCCTCCTGAAGAGTGTGTTGTCGGAGGCAAGTGGGGTGACTCTAAGGAAGGAGGTGAATGGCGGGAACCCCACCAGCAGGAGACCTGGACACCAGGTGATGTTTGAACACTGTTGTGCATGTCGGACCACCATCCTCTGGCTGCAGTGGGCTTGGCTTAGCTGCAGGAGGGCACACCTACATCTACAGAGACTGCTGCCAACCAGAAGGGACCAGGCACCACAGGTCCAAAGGGGTTAATTCGCTGGTGCGACCCACTCCCGCGCCGACCTGCCTCACTGTGACCACACTCCAACTTTGGTGCCCAAGCCTGCTCACGCTCCAGGGAAGTGACACCCGCGCATCTCTCTGAGGCCTGAGAGGAACATACTGGATCTCGATCATTTTGCTTTTTATAGAGATTCTAATTTCTGTCCATGTCTAGTGAATTTACAATGCTGTTGACTTTCGCTGTGCAGCACCTTGATTCAGTTCTCCGTGTATGTATATATATACACATCCATTCTCTTTCGCATTCTCTTCCCACGTAGCTTAGTCCAGGGTGGTGCCGACCGCTCCCTGTGCTTTGTAGAAGGTGGTTGTGGATCGTCTGCTTAATACATATTAGAATGCATGTGTTAATCCCACCCTCCTCATTCAACCCACCTCCGCATGCCTTTGCCCTCTCGAAACCCTGTACTTGCGTTCTAAATCTGTGACTCTGTTTGTGCTTTCTACTTTCCTGGTATCGACTTTGAGATGCCACCTATACGTGCTATCGTTGGAATTTTCTCTTTCTCTGTTGGACGTCCCATGCTGAGTACAGGGAACTCCGGATCTATCGAAGATGCTGGAAATGGCAGGATATTATTCTGTTTCATGGCTGAGCAGTATTCCATGCTCTATGTGTACCAACTCTTCACTTTCCATTCATCTGGGGATGGACATTGTGTTTTTACTTTCAAGACTTGGCTGTTGTCAATAGGTGGCTAGTGACAGCTGGGGCACCCGTGTCTCTCTAAAGTACACATGGTTCTGCAAACGCTTCCAAAACACTGCAGAGGAAAGAACACTCCCAAACTCATTGTACGAAGCCATCCACCTGATCCCCAAACCAGACAAAGATACTACAAGAAAAGAAAACTGGAGAGCAATATCACCGATGAACTTAGATGCAAAAATCCTCAACAAGATACTAGCCAACAGACTCCAACATGACATTAAAAGGATCACGCACCATGACACTGTGTTTTTACTTTCAAGCCTTGGCTCTTGTCAATAGGTGTGCAGGGGTCGCTGGCCTGCCCGGGTCTCCCTAAATGATACTTTACTGTGCAAAGACAGCCAGGAGGTGGATTGCCACATCATGTGGCCGGCTCTCTGGTTTTGTTTTTCTTTGGCAGCAATCTCTTGATTGTTTTCAGTGGTGCCTGTTACCAGGGCGCAATACCACCAGTGGCTTAGGAGGCTTCCCTTTTCTCCAGGCCCTCTCCCGAAGGTATTGCTTCCAGACGTATTGACACTGGCAATCCTAACGGCTGCCAGGTGAAACCGCGAAGGCGTTTCAATTTCCATTTCTCCCATTCGCATGGGCGTGGAGCATATTTCCTGGGCCTTTCTTAGAAACCAACACAAAGGGAAACAAAACACGCATGGTGAATTCAACTTACCTCTTGAAACCGCCTGTTGCCAATCAATCCTGTTTCGGGCTCTTTTCCAGTGCCTATCCCCAGGACATTTTTGCAGCGGGGGTGTCAATTACAACCCCGCTGGCCTTTTGAACAGGAAGGGCCGCTGAGCTCCCTTTGGAACGTTGTAGTTACAGGAGGCGGCCACAAGGCGACAGCATTTTCCCACAGCTGGTCGGATTCCCCAGGAACGCAGACCTTGCGCACACGCGTGTTCTTGGAATATGAATTAGAGAGGAACGTGTCCGGACAGACACCTAAGGGCTTGTGTCTCACTCCTTCTCCCACTTACCCTTCCCACTCTCGATTCATCACACCCCCTGCAAACCCCTCCTGAAGAGTGTGTTGTCGGAGGCAAGTGGGGTGACTCTAAGGAAGGAGGTGAATGGCGGGAACCCCACCAGCAGGAGACCTGGACACCAGGTGATGTTTGAACACTGTTGTGCATGTCGGACCACCATCCTCTGGCTGCAGTGGGCTTGGCTTAGCTGCAGGAGGGCACACCTACATCTACAGAGACTGCTGCCAACCAGAAGGGACCAGGCACCACAGGTCCAAAGGGGTTAATTCGCTGTTGCGACCCACTCCCGTGCCGACCTGCCTCACTGTGACCACACTCCAACTTTGGTGCCCAAGCCTGCTCACGCTCCAGGGAAGTGACACCCGCGCATCTCTCTGAGGCCTGAGAGGAACATACTGGATCTCGATCATTTTGCTTTTTATAGAGATTCTAATTTCTGTCCATGTCTAGTGAATTTACAATGCTGTTGACTTTCGCTGTGCAGCACCTTGATTCAGTTCTCCGTGTATGTATATATATACACATCCACTCTCTTTCGCATTCTCTTCCCACGTAGCTTAGTCCAGGGTGGTGCCGACCGCTCCCTGTGCTTTGTAGAAGGTGGTTGTGGATCGTCTGCTTAATACATATTAGAATGCATGTGTTAATCCCACCCTCCTCATTCAACCCACCTCCGCATGCCTTTGCCCTCTCGAAACCCTGTACTTGTGTTCTAAATCTGTGACTCTGTTTGTGCTTTCTACTTTCCTGGTATCGACTTTGAGATGCCACCTATATGTGCTATCATTGGAATTTTCTCTTTCTCTGTTGGACGTCCCATGCTGAGTACAGGGAACTCCGGATCTATCGAAGATGCTGGAAATGGCAGGATATTATTCTGTTTCATGGCTGAGCAGTATTCCATGCTCTATGTGTACCAACTCTTCACTTTCCATTCATCTGGGGATGGACATTGTGTTTTTACTTTCAAGACTTGGCTGTTGTCAATAGGTGGCTAGTGACAGCTGGGGCACCCGTGTCTCTCTAAAGTACACATGGTTCTGCAAACGCTTCCAAAACACTGCAGAGGAAAGAACACTCCCAAACTCATTGTACGAAGCCATCCACCTGATCCCCAAACCACACAAAGATACTACAAGAAAAGAAAACTGGAGAGCAATATCACCGATGAACTTAGATGCAAAAATCCTCAACAAGATACTAGCCAACAGACTCCAACATGACATTAAAAGGATCACACACCATGACACTGTGTTTTTACTTTCAAGCCTTGGCTCTTGTCAATAGGTGTGCAGGGGTCGCTGGCCTGCCCGGGTCTCCCCAAATGATACTTTACTGTGCAAAGACAGCCAGGAGGTGGATTGCCACATCATGTGGCCGGCTCTCTGGTTTTGTTTTGTTTTTGGCAGGAATCTCTTGATTGTTTTCAGTGGTGCCTGTTACCAGGGCGCAATACCACCAGTGGCTTAGGAGGCTTCCCTTTTCTCCAGGCCCTCTCCCGAAGGTATTGCTTCCAGACGTATTGACACTGGCAATCCTAACGGCTGCCAGGTGAAACCGCGAAGGCGTTTCAATTTCCATTTCTCCCATTCGCATGGGCGTGGAGCATATTTCCTGGGCCTTTCTTAGAAACCAACACAAAGGGAAACAAAACACGCATGGTGAATTCAACTTACCTCTTGAAACCGCCTGTTGCCAATCAATCCTGTTTCGGGCTCTTTTCCAGTGCCTATCCCCAGGACATTTTTGCAGCGGGGGTGTCAATTACAACCCCGCTGGCCTTTTGAACAGGAAGGGCCGCTGAGCTCCCTTTGGAACGTTGTAGTTACAGGAGGCAGCCACAAGGCGGCAGCATTTTCCCACAGCTGGTCGGATTCCCCCCGAACGCAGGCCTTGCGCACATGTGTGTTCTTGGAATATGAATTAGAGAGGAACGTGTCCGGACAGACACCTAAGGGCTTGTGTCTCACTCCTTCTCCCACTTACCCTTCCCACTCTCGATTCATCACACCCCCTGCAAACCCCTCCTGAAGAGTGTGTTGTCGGAGGCAAGTGGGGTGACTCTAAGGAAGGAGGTGAATGGCGGGAACCCCACCAGCAGGAGACCTGGACACCAGGTGATGTTTGAACACTGTTGTGCATGTCGGACCACCATCCTCTGGCTGCAGTGGGCTTGGCTTAGCTGCAGGAGGGCACACCTACATCTACAGAGACTGCTGCCAACCAGAAGGGACCAGGCACCACAGGTCCAAAGGGGTTAATTCGCTGGTGCGACCCACTCCCGCGCCGACCTGCCTCACTGTGACCACACTCCAACTTTGGTGCCCAAGCCTGCTCACGCTCCAGGGAAGTGACACCCGCGCATCTCTCTGAGGCCTGAGAGGAACATACTGGATCTCGATCATTTTGCTTTTTATAGAGATTCTAATTTCTGTCCATGTCTAGTGAATTTACAATGCTGTTGACTTTCGCTGTGCAGCACCTTGATTCAGTTCTCCGTGTATGTATATATATACACATCCATTCTCTTTCGCATTCTCTTCCCACGTAGCTTAGTCCAGGGTGGTGCCGACCGCTCCCTGTGCTTTGTAGAAGGTGGTTGTGGATCGTCTGCTTAATACATATTAGAATGCATGTGTTAATCCCACCCTCCTCATTCAACCCACCTCCGCATGCCTTTGCCCTCTCGAAACCCTGTACTTGCGTTCTAAATCTGTGACTCTGTTTGTGCTTTCTACTTTCCTGGTATCGACTTTGAGATGCCACCTATACGTGCTATCGTTGGAATTTTCTCTTTCTCTGTTGGACGTCCCATGCTGAGTACAGGGAACTCCGGATCTATCGAAGATGCTGGAAATGGCAGGATATTATTCTGTTTCATGGCTGAGCAGTATTCCATGCTCTATGTGTACCAACTCTTCACTTTCCATTCATCTGGGGATGGACATTGTGTTTTTCCTTTCAAGTCTTGGCTGTTGTCAATAGGTGGCTAGTGACAGCTGGGGCACCCGTGTCTCTCTAAAGTACACATGGTTCTGCAAACGCTTCCAAAACACTGCAGAGGAAAGAACACTCCCAAACTCATTGTACGAAGCCATCCACCTGATCCCCAAACCAGACAAAGATACTACAAGAAAAGAAAACTGGAGAGCAATATCACCGATGAACTTAGATGCAAAAATCCTCAACAAGATACTAGCCAACAGACTCCAACATGACATTAAAAGGATCACGCACCATGACACTGTGTTTTTACTTTCAAGCTTTGGCTCTTGTCAATAGGTGTGCAGGGGTCGCTGGCCTGCCCGAGTCTCCCTAAATGATACTTTACTGTGCAAAGACAGCCAGGAGGTGGATTGCCACATCATGTGGCCGGCTCTCTGGTTTTGTTTTTCTTTGGCAGCAATCTCTTGATTGTTTTCAGTGGTGCCTGTTACCAGGGCGCAATACCACCAGTGGCTTAGGAGGCTTCCCTTTTCTCCAGGCCCTCTCCCGAAGGTATTGCTTCCAGACGTATTGACACTGGCAATCCTAACGGCTGCCAGGTGAAACCGCGAAGGCGTTTCAATTTCCATTTCTCCCATTCGCATGGTCGTGGAGCATATTTCCTGGGCCTTTCTTAGAAACCAACACAAAGGGAAACAAAACACGCATGGTGAATTCAACTTACCTCTTGAAACCGCCTGTTGCCAATCAATCCTGTTTCGGGCTCTTTTCCAGTGCCTATCCCCAGGACATTTTTGCAGCGGGGGTGTCAATTACAACCCCGCTGGCCTTTTGAACAGGAAGGGCCGCTGAGCTCCCTTTGGAACGTTGTAGTTACAGGAGGCGGCCACAAGGCGGCAGCATTTTCCCACAGCTGGTCGGATTCCCCAGGAACGCAGACCTTGCGCACACGCGTGTTCTTGGAATATGAATTAGAGAGGAACGTGTCCGGACAGACACCTAAGGGCTTGTGTCTCACTCCTTCTCCCACTTACCCTTCCCACTCTCGATTCATCACACCCCCTGCAAACCCCTCCTGAAGAGTGTGTTGTCGGAGGCAAGTGGGGTGACTCTAAGGAAGGAGGTGAATGGCGGGAACCCCACCAGCAGGAGACCTGGACACCAGGTGATGTTTGAACACTGTTGTGCATGTCGGACCACCATCCTCTGGCTGCAGTGGGCTTGGCTTAGCTGCAGGAGGGCACACCTACATCTACAGAGACTGCTGCCAACCAGAAGGGACCAGGCACCACAGGTCCAAAGGGGTTAATTCGCTGGTGCGACCCACTCCCGCGCCGACCTGCCTCACTGTGACCACACTCCAACTTTGGTGCCCAAGCCTGCTCACGCTCCAGGGAAGTGACACCCGCGCATCTCTCTGAGGCCTGAGAGGAACATACTGGATCTCGATCATTTTGCTTTTTATAGAGATTCTAATTTCTGTCCATGTCTAGTGAATTTACAATGCTGTTGACTTTCGCTGTGCAGCACCTTGATTCAGTTCTCCGTGTATGTATATATATACACATCCATTCTCTTTCGCATTCTCTTCCCACGTAGCTTAGTCCAGGGTGGTGCCGACCGCTCCCTGTGCTTTGTAGAAGGTGGTTGTGGATCGTCTGCTTAATACATATTAGAATGCATGTGTTAATCCCACCCTCCTCATTCAACCCACCTCCGCATGCCTTTGCCCTCTCGAAACCCTGTACTTGCGTTCTAAATCTGTGACTCTGTTTGTGCTTTCTACTTTCCTGGTATCGACTTTGAGATGCCACCTATACGTGCTATCGTTGGAATTTTCTCTTTCTCTGTTGGACGTCCCATGCTGAGTACAGGGAACTCCGGATCTATCGAAGATGCTGGAAATGGCAGGATATTATTCTGTTTCATGGCTGAGCAGTATTCCATGCTCTATGTGTACCAACTCTTCACTTTCCATTCATCTGGGGATGGACATTGTGTTTTTCCTTTCAAGTCTTGGCTGTTGTCAATAGGTGGCTAGTGACAGCTGGGGCACCCGTGTCTCTCTAAAGTACACATGGTTCTGCAAACGCTTCCAAAACACTGCAGAGGAAAGAACACTCCCAAACTCATTGTACGAAGCCATCCACCTGATCCCCAAACCAGACAAAGATACTACAAGAAAAGAAAACTGGAGAGCAATATCACCGATGAACTTAGATGCAAAAATCCTCAACAAGATACTAGCCAACAGACTCCAACATGACATTAAAAGGATCACGCACCATGACACTGTGTTTTTACTTTCAAGCTTTGGCTCTTGTCAATAGGTGTGCAGGGGTCGCTGGCCTGCCCGAGTCTCCCTAAATGATACTTTACTGTGCAAAGACAGCCAGGAGGTGGATTGCCACATCATGTGGCCGGCTCTCTGGTTTTGTTTTTCTTTGGCAGCAATCTCTTGATTGTTTTCAGTGGTGCCTGTTACCAGGGCGCAATACCACCAGTGGCTTAGGAGGCTTCCCTTTTCTCCAGGCCCTCTCCCGAAGGTATTGCTTCCAGACGTATTGACACTGGCAATCCTAACGGCTGCCAGGTGAAACCGCGAAGGCGTTTCAATTTCCATTTCTCCCATTCGCATGGTCGTGGAGCATATTTCCTGGGCCTTTCTTAGAAACCAACACAAAGGGAAACAAAACACGCATGGTGAATTCAACTTACCTCTTGAAACCGCCTGTTGCCAATCAATCCTGTTTCGGGCTCTTTTCCAGTGCCTATCCCCAGGACATTTTTGCAGCGGGGGTGTCAATTACAACCCCGCTGGCCTTTTGAACAGGAAGGGCCGCTGAGCTCCCTTTGGAACGTTGTAGTTACAGGAGGCGGCCACAAGGCGGCAGCATTTTCCCACAGCTGGTCGGATTCCCCAGGAACGCAGACCTTGCGCACACGCGTGTTCTTGGAATATGAATTAGAGAGGAACGTGTCCGGACAGACACCTAAGGGCTTGTGTCTCACTCCTTCTCCCACTTACCCTTCCCACTCTCGATTCATCACACCCCCTGCAAACCCCTCCTGAAGAGTGTGTTGTCGGAGGCAAGTGGGGTGACTCTAAGGAAGGAGGTGAATGGCGGGAACCCCACCAGCAGGAGACCTGGACACCAGGTGATGTTTGAACACTGTTGTGCATGTCGGACCACCATCCTCTGGCTGCAGTGGGCTTGGCTTAGCTGCAGGAGGGCACACCTACATCTACAGAGACTGCTGCCAACCAGAAGGGACCAGGCACCACAGGTCCAAAGGGGTTAATTCGCTGGTGCGACCCACTCCCGTGCCGACCTGCCTCACTGTGACCACACTCCAACTTTGGTGCCCAAGCCTGCTCATGCTCCAAGGAAGTGACACCCGCGCATCTCTCTGAGGCCTGAGAGGAACATACTGGATCTTGATCATTTTGCTTTTTATAGAGATTCTAATTTCTGTCCATGTCTAGTGAATTTACAATGCTGTTGACTTTCGCTGTGCAGCACCTTGATTCAGTTCTCCGTGTATGTATATATATACACATCCATTCTCTTTCGCATTCTCTTCCCACGTAGCTTAGTCCAGGGTGGTGCCGACCGCTCCCTGTGCTTTGTAGAAGGTGGTTGTGGATCGTCTGCTTAATACATATTAGAATGCATGTGTTAATCCCACCCTCCTCATTCAACCCACCTCCGCATGCCTTTGCCCTCTCGAAACCCTGTACTTGCGTTCTAAATCTGTGACTCTGTTTGTGCTTTCTACTTTCCTGGTATCGACTTTGAGATGCCACCTATACATGCTATCGTTGGAATTTTCTCTTTCTCTGTTGGACGTCCCATGCTGAGTACAGGGAACTCCGGATCTATCGAAGATGCTGGAAATGGCAGGATATTATTCTGTTTCATGGCTGAGCAGTATTCCATGCTCTATGTGTACCAACTCTTCACTTTCCATTCATCTGGGGATGGACATTGTGTTTTTACTTTCAAGACTTGGCTGTTGTCAATAGGTGGCTAGTGACAGCTGGGGAGCCCGTGTCTCTCTAAAGTACACATGGTTCTGCAAACGCTTCCAAAACACTGCAGAGGAAAGAACACTCCCAAACTCATTGTACGAAGCCATCCACCTGATCCCCAAACCAGACAAAGATACTACAAGAAAAGAAAACTGGAGAGCAATATCACCGATGAACTTAGATGCAAAAATCCTCAACAAGATACTAGCCAACAGACTCCAACATGACATTAAAAGGATCACGCACCATGACACTGTGTTTTTACTTTCAAACTTTGGCTCTTGTCAATAGGTGTGCAGGGGTCGCTGGCCTGCCCGAGTCTCCCTAAATGATACTTTACTGTGCAAAGACAGCCAGGAGGTGGATTGCCACATCATGTGGCCGGCTCTCTGGTTTTGTTTTTCTTTGGCAGCAATCTCTTGATTGTTTTCAGTGGTGCCTGTTACCAGGGCGCAATACCACCAGTGGCTTAGGAGGCTTCCCTTTTCTCCAGGCCCTCTCCCGAAGGTATTGCTTCCAGACGTATTGACACTGGCAATCCTAACGGCTGCCAGGTGAAACCGCGAAGGCGTTTCAATTTCCATTTCTCCCATTCGCATGGTCGTGGAGCATATTTCCTGGGCCTTTCTTAGAAACCAACACAAAGGGAAACAAAACACGCATGGTGAATTCAACTTACCTCTTGAAACCGCCTGTTGCCAATCAATCCTGTTTCGGGCTCTTTTCCAGTGCCTATCCCCAGGACATTTTTGCAGCGGGGGTGTCAATTACAACCCCGCTGGCCTTTTGAACAGGAAGGGCCGCTGAGCTCCCTTTGGAACGTTGTAGTTACAGGAGGCGGCCACAAGGCGGCAGCATTTTCCCACAGCTGGTCGGATTCCCCAGGAACGCAGACCTTGCGCACACGCGTGTTCTTGGAATATGAATTAGAGAGGAACGTGTCCGGACAGACACCTGAGGGCTTGTGTCTCACTCCTTCTCCCACTTACCCTTCCCACTCTCGATTCATCACACCCCCTGCAAACCCCTCCTGAAGAGTGTGTTGTCGGAGGCAAGTGGGGTGACTCTAAGGAAGGAGGTGAATGGCGGGAACCCCACCAGCAGGAGACCTGAACACCAGCTGATGTTTGAACACTGTTGTGCATGTCGGACCACCATCCTCTGGCTGCAGTGGGCTTGGCTTAGCTGCAGGAGGGCACACCTACATCTACAGAGACTGCTGCCAACCAGAAGGGACCAGGCACCACAGGTCCAAAGGGGTTAATTCGCTGGTGCGACCCACTCCCGTGCCGACCTGCCTCACTGTGACCACACTCCAACTTTGGTGCCCAAGCCTGCTCATGCTCCAAGGAAGTGACACCCGTGCATCTCTCTGAGGCCTGAGAGGAACATACTGGATCTTGATCATTTTGCTTTTTATAGAGATTCTAATTTCTGTCCATGTCTAGTGAATTTACAATGCTGTTGACTTTCGCTGTGCAGCACCTTGATTCAGTTCTCCGTGTATGTATATATATACACATCCATTCTCTTTCGCATTCTCTTCCCACGTAGCTTAGTCCAGGGTGGTGGCGACCGCTCCCTGTGCTTTGTAGAAGGTGGTTGTGGATCGTCTGCTTAATACATATTAGAATGCATGTGTTAATCCCACCCTCCTCATTCAACCCACCTCCGCATGCCTTTGCCCTCTCGAAACCCTGTACTTGCGTTCTAAATCTGTGACTCTGTTTGTGCTTTCTACTTTCCTGGTATCGACTTTGAGATGCCACCTATACGTGCTATCGTTGGAATTTTCTCTTTCTCTGTTGGACGTCCCATGCTGAGTACAGGGAACTCCGGATCTATCGAAGATGCTGGAAATGGCAGGATATTATTCTGTTTCATGGCTGAGCAGTATTCCATGCTCTATGTGTACCAACTCTTCACTTTCCATTCATCTGGGGATGGACATTGTGTTTTTACTTTCAAGACTTGGCTGTTGTCAATAGGTGGCTAGTGACAGCTGGGGCACCCGTGTCTCTCTAAAGTACACATGGTTCTGCAAACGCTTCCAAAACACTGCAGAGGAAAGAACACTCCCAAACTCATTGTACGAAGCCATCCACCTGATCCCCAAACCAGACAAAGATACTACAAGAAAAGAAAACTGGAGAGCAATATCACCGATGAACTTAGATGCAAAAATCCTCAACAAGATACTAGCCAACAGACTCCAACATGACATTAAAAGGATCACGCACCATGACACTGTGTTTTTACTTTCAAGCCTTGGCTCTTGTCAATAGGTGTGCAGGGGTCGCTGGCCTACCCGGGTCTCCCCAAATGATACTTTACTGTGCAAAGACAGCCAGGAGGTGGATTGCCACATCATGTGGCCGGCTCTCTGGTTTTGTTTTGTTTTTGGCAGGAATCTCTTGATTGTTTTCAGTGGTGCCTGTTACCAGGGCGCAATACCACCAGTGGCTTAGGAGGCTTCCCTTTTCTCCAGGCCCTCTCCCGAAGGTATTGCTTCCAGACGTATTGACACTGGCAATCCTAACGGCTGCCAGGTGAAACCGCGAAGGCGTTTCAATTTCCATTTCTCCCATTCGCATGGGCGTGGAGCATATTTCCTGGGCCTTTCTTAGAAAACAACACAAAGGGAAACAAAACACGCATGGTGAATTCAACTTACCTCTTGAAACCGCCTGTTGCCAATCAATCCTGTTTCGGGCTCTTTTCCAGTGCCTATCCCCAGGACATTTTTGCAGCGGGGGTGTCAATTACAACCCCGCTGGCCTTTTGAACAGGAAGGGCCGCTGAGCTCCCTTTGGAACGTTGTAGTTACAGGAGGCAGCCACAAGGCGGCAGCATTTTCCCACAGCTGGTCGGATTCCCCAGGAACGCAGACCTTGCGCACATGCGTGTTCTTGGAATATGAATTAGAGAGGAACGTGTCCGGACAGACACCTAAGGGCTTGTGTCTCACTCCTTCTCCCACTTACCCTTCCCACTCTCGATTCATCACACCCCCTGCAAACCCCTCCTGAAGAGTGTGTTGTCGGAGGCAAGTGGGGTGACTCTAAGGAAGGAGGTGAATGGTGGGAACCCCACCAGCAGGAGACCTGGACACCAGGTGATGTTTGAACACTGTTGTGCATGTCGGACCACCATCCTCTGGCTGCAGTGGGCTTGGCTTAGCTGCAGGAGGGCACACCTACATCTACAGAGACTGCTGCCAACCAGAAGGGACCAGGCACCACAGGTCCAAAGGGGTTAATTCGCTGGTGCGACCCACTCCCGCGCCGACCTGCCTCACTGTGACCACACTCCAACTTTGGTGCCCAAGCCTGCTCACGCTCCAGGGAAGTGACACCCGCGCATCTCTCTGAGGCCTGAGAGGAACATACTGGATCTCGATCATTTTGCTTTTTATAGAGATTCTAATTTCTGTCCATGTCTAGTGAATTTACAATGCTGTTGACTTTCGCTGTGCAGCACCTTGATTCAGTTCTCCGTGTATGTATATATATACACATCCATTCTCTTTCGCATTCTCTTCCCACGTAGCTTAGTCCAGGGTGGTGCCGACCGCTCCCTGTGCTTTGTAGAAGGTGGTTGTGGATCGTCTGCTTAATACATATTAGAATGCATGTGTTAATCCCACCCTCCTCATTCAACCCACCTCCGCATGCCTTTGCCCTCTCGAAAACCTGTACTTGCGTTCTAAATCTGTGACTCTGTTTGTGCTTTCTACTTTCCTGGTATCGACTTTGAGATGCCACCTATACGTGCTATCGTTGGAATTTTCTCTTTCTCTGTTGGACGTCCCATGCTGAGTACAGGGAACTCCGGATCTATCGAAGATGCTGGAAATGGCAGGATTTTATTCTGTTTCATGGCTGAGCAGTATTCCATGCTCTATGTGTACCATCTCTTCACTTTCCATTCATCTGGGGATGGACATTGTGTTTTTACTTTCAAGACTTGGCTGTTGTCAATAGGTGGCTAGTGACAGCTGGGGCACCCGTGTCTCTCTAAAGTACACATGGTTCTGCAAACGCTTCCAAAACACTGCAGAGGAAAGAACACTCCCAAACTCATTGTACGAAGCCATCCACCTGATCCCCAAACCAGACAAAGATACTACAAGAAAAGAAAACTGGAGAGCAATATCACCGATGAACTTAGATGCAAAAATCCTCAACAAGATACTAGCCAACAGACTCCAACATGACATTAAAAGGATCACGCACCATGACACTGTGTTTTTACTTTCAAGCTTTGGCTCTTGTCAATAGGTGTGCAGGGGTCGCTGGCCTGCCCGAGTCTCCCTAAATGATACTTTACTGTGCAAAGACAGCCAGGAGGTGGATTGCCACATCATGTGGCCGGCTCTCTGGTTTTGTTTTTCTTTGGCAGCAATCTCTTGATTGTTTTCAGTGGTGCCTGTTACCAGGGCGCAATACCACCAGTGGCTTAGGAGGCTTCCCTTTTCTCCAGGCCCTCTCCCGAAGGTATTGCTTCCAGACGTATTGACACTGGCAATCCTAACGGCTGCCAGGTGAAACCGCGAAGGCGTTTCAATTTCCATTTCTCCCATTCGCATGGTCGTGGAGCATATTTCCTGGGCCTTTCTTAGAAACCAACACAAAGGGAAACAAAACACGCATGGTGAATTCAACTTACCTCTTGAAACCGCCTGTTGCCAATCAATCCTGTTTCGGGCTCTTTTCCAGTGCCTATCCCCAGGACATTTTTGCAGCGGGGGTGTCAATTACAACCCCGCTGGCCTTTTGAACAGGAAGGGCCGCTGAGCTCCCTTTGGAACGTTGTAGTTACAGGATGCGGCCACAAGGCGGCAGCATTTTCCCACAGCTGGTCGGATTCCCCAGGAACGCAGACCTTGCGCACACGCGTGTTCTTGGAATATGAATTAGAGAGGAACGTGTCCGGACAGACACCTAAGGGCTTGTGTCTCACTCCTTCTCCCACTTACCCTTCCCACTCTCGATTCATCACACCCCCTGCAAACCCCTCCTGAAGAGTGTGTTGTCGGAGGCAAGTGGGGTGACTCTAAGGAAGGAGGTGAATGGCGGGAACCCCACCAGCAGGAGACCTGAACACCAGCTGATGTTTGAACACTGTTGTGCATGTCGGACCACCATCCTCTGGCTGCAGTGGGCTTGGCTTAGCTGCAGGAGGGCACACCTACATCTACAGAGACTGCTGCCAACCAGAAGGGACCAGGCACCACAGGTCCAAAGGGGTTAATTCGCTGGTGCGACCCACTCCCGTGCCGACCTGCCTCACTGTGACCACACTCCAACTTTGGTGCCCAAGCCTGCTCATGCTCCAAGGAAGTGACACCCGCGCATCTCTCTGAGGCCTGAGAGGAACATACTGGATCTTGATCATTTTGCTTTTTATAGAGATTCTAATTTCTGTCCATGTCTAGTGAATTTACAATGCTGTTGACTTTCGCTGTGCAGCACCTTGATTCAGTTCTCCGTGTATGTATATATATACACATCCATTCTCTTTCGCATTCTCTTCCCACGTAGCTTAGTCCAGGGTGGTGGCGACCGCTCCCTGTGCTTTGTAGAAGGTGGTTGTGGATCGTCTGCTTAATACATATTAGAATGCATGTGTTAATCCCACCCTCCTCATTCAACCCACCTCCGCATGCCTTTGCCCTCTCGAAACCCTGTACTTGCGTTCTAAATCTGTGACTCTGTTTGTGCTTTCTACTTTCCTGGTATCGACTTTGAGATGCCACCTATACGTGCTATCGTTGGAATTTTCTCTTTCTCTGTTGGACGTCCCATGCTGAGTACAGGGAACTCCGGATCTATCGAAGATGCTGGAAATGGCAGGATATTATTCTGTTTCATGGCTGAGCAGTATTCCATGCTCTATGTGTACCAACTCTTCACTTTCCATTCATCTGGGGATGGACATTGTGTTTTTACTTTCAAGACTTGGCTGTTGTCAATAGGTGGCTAGTGACAGCTGGGGCACCCGTGTCTCTCTAAAGTACACATGGTTCTGCAAACGCTTCCAAAACACTGCAGAGGAAAGAACACTCCCAAACTCATTGTACGAAGCCATCCACCTGATCCCCAAACCACACAAAGATACTACAAGAAAAGAAAACTGGAGAGCAATATCACCGATGAACTTAGATGCAAAAATCCTCAACAAGATACTAGCCAACAGACTCCAACATGACATTAAAAGGATCACGCACCATGACACTGTGTTTTTACTTTCAAGCCTTGGCTCTTGTCAATAGGTGTGCAGGGGTCGCTGGCCTGCCCGGGTCTCCCCAAATGATACTTTACTGTGCAAAGACAGCCAGGAGGTGGATTGCCACATCATGTGGCCGGCTCTCTGGTTTTGTTTTGTTTTTGGCAGGAATCTCTTGATTGTTTTCAGTGGTGCCTGTTACCAGGGCGCAATACCACCAGTGGCTTAGGAGGCTTCCCTTTTCTCCAGGCCCTCTCCCGAAGGTATTGCTTCCAGACGTATTGACACTGGCAATCCTAACGGCTGCCAGGTGAAACCGCGAAGGCGTTTCAATTTCCATTTCTCCCATTCGCATGGGCGTGGAGCATATTTCCTGGGCCTTTCTTAGAAAACAACACAAAGGGAAACAAAACACGCATGGTGAATTCAACTTACCTCTTGAAACCGCCTGTTGCCAATCAATCCTGTTTCGGGCTCTTTTCCAGTGCCTATCCCCAGGACATTTTTGCAGCGGGGGTGTCAATTACAACCCCGCTGGCCTTTTGAACAGGAAGGGCCGCTGAGCTCCCTTTGGAACGTTGTAGTTACAGGAGGCAGCCACAAGGCGGCAGCATTTTCCCACAGCTGGTCGGATTCCCCAGGAACGCAGACCTTGCGCACATGCGTGTTCTTGGAATATGAATTAGAGAGGAACGTGTCCGGACAGACACCTAAGGGCTTGTGTCTCACTCCTTCTCCCACTTACCCTTCCCACTCTCGATTCATCACACCCCCTGCAAACCCCTCCTGAAGAGTGTGTTGTCGGAGGCAAGTGGGGTGACTCTAAGGAAGGAGGTGAATGGTGGGAACCCCACCAGCAGGAGACCTGGACACCAGGTGATGTTTGAACACTGTTGTGCATGTCGGACCACCATCCTCTGGCTGCAGTGGGCTTGGCTTAGCTGCAGGAGGGCACACCTACATCTACAGAGACTGCTGCCAACCAGAAGGGACCAGGCACCACAGGTCCAAAGGGGTTAATTCGCTGGTGCGACCCACTCCCGCGCCGACCTGCCTCACTGTGACCACACTCCAACTTTGGTGCCCAAGCCTGCTCACGCTCCAGGGAAGTGACACCCGCGCATCTCTCTGAGGCCTGAGAGGAACATACTGGATCTCGATCATTTTGCTTTTTATAGAGATTCTAATTTCTGTCCATGTCTAGTGAATTTACAATGCTGTTGACTTTCGCTGTGCAGCACCTTGATTCAGTTCTCCGTGTATGTATATATATACACATCCATTCTCTTTCGCATTCTCTTCCCACGTAGCTTAGTCCAGGGTGGTGCCGACCGCTCCCTGTGCTTTGTAGAAGGTGGTTGTGGATCGTCTGCTTAATACATATTAGAATGCATGTGTTAATCCCACCCTCCTCATTCAACCCACCTCCGCATGCCTTTGCCCTCTCGAAACCCTGTACTTGCGTTCTAAATCTGTGACTCTGTTTGTGCTTTCTACTTTCCTGGTATCGACTTTGAGATGCCACCTATACGTGCTATCGTTGGAATTTTCTCTTTCTCTGTTGGACGTCCCATGCTGAGTACAGGGAACTCCGGATCTATCGAAGATGCTGGAAATGGCAGGATTTTATTCTGTTTCATGGCTGAGCAGTATTCCATGCTCTATGTGTACCATCTCTTCACTTTCCATTCATCTGGGGATGGACATTGTGTTTTTACTTTCAAGACTTGGCTGTTGTCAATAGGTGGCTAGTGACAGCTGGGGCACCCGTGTCTCTCTAAAGTACACATGGTTCTGCAAACGCTTCCAAAACACTGCAGAGGAAAGAACACTCCCAAACTCATTGTACGAAGCCATCCCCCTGATCCCCAAACCAGACAAAGATACTACAAGAAAAGAAAACTGGAGAGCAATATCACCGATGAACTTAGATGCAAAAATCCTCAACAAGATACTAGACAACAGACTCCAACATGACATTAAAAGGATCACACACCATGACACTGTGTTTTTACTTTCAAGCCTTGGCTCTTGTCAATAGGTGTGCAGGGGTCGCTGGCCTGCCCGGGTCTCCCCAAATGATACTTTACTGTGCAAAGACAGCCAGGAGGTGGATTGCCACATCATGTGGCCGGCTCTCTGGTTTTGTTTTTCTTTGGCAGGAATCTCTTGATTGTTTTCAGTGGTGCCTGTTACCAGGGCGCAATACCACCAGTGGCTTAGGAGGCTTCCCTTTTCTCCAGGCCCTCTCCCGAAGGTATTGCTTCCAGACGTATTGACACTGGCAATCCTAACGGCTGCCAGGTGAAACCGCGAAGGCGTTTCAATTTCCATTTCTCCCATTCGCATGGGCGTGGAGCATATTTCCTGGGCCTTTCTTAGAAACCAACACAAAGGGAAACAAAACACGCATGGTGAATTCAACTTACCTCTTGAAACCGCCTGTTGCCAATCAATCCTGTTTCGGGCTCTTTTCCAGTGCCTATCCCCAGGACATTTTTGCAGCGGGGGTGTCAATTACAACCCCGCTGGCCTTTTGAACAGGAAGGGCCGCTGAGCTCCCTTTGGAACGTTGTAGTTACAGGATGCGGCCACAAGGCGGCAGCATTTTCCCACAGCTGGTCGGATTCCCCAGGAACGCAGACCTTGCGCACACGCGTGTTCTTGGAATATGAATTAGAGAGGAACGTGTCCGGACAGACACCTAAGGGCTTGTGTCTCACTCCTTCTCCCACTTACCCTTCCCACTCTCGATTCATCACACCCCCTGCAAACCCCTCCTGAAGAGTGTGTTGTCGGAGGCAAGTGGGGTGACTCTAAGGAAGGAGGTGAATGGCGGGAACCCCACCAGCAGGAGACCTGAACACCAGCTGATGTTTGAACACTGTTGTGCATGTCGGACCACCATCCTCTGGCTGCAGTGGGCTTGGCTTAGCTGCAGGAGGGCACACCTACATCTACAGAGACTGCTGCCAACCAGAAGGGACCAGGCACCACAGGTCCAAAGGGGTTAATTCGCTGGTGCGACCCACTCCCGTGCCGACCTGCCTCACTGTGACCACACTCCAACTTTGGTGCCCAAGCCTGCTCATGCTCCAAGGAAGTGACACCCGCGCATCTCTCTGAGGCCTGAGAGGAACATACTGGATCTTGATCATTTTGCTTTTTATAGAGATTCTAATTTCTGTCCATGTCTAGTGAATTTACAATGCTGTTGACTTTCGCTGTGCAGCACCTTGATTCAGTTCTCCGTGTATGTATATATATACACATCCATTCTCTTTCGCATTCTCTTCCCACGTAGCTTAGTCCAGGGTGGTGGCGACCGCTCCCTGTGCTTTGTAGAAGGTGGTTGTGGATCGTCTGCTTAATACATATTAGAATGCATGTGTTAATCCCACCCTCCTCATTCAACCCACCTCCGCATGCCTTTGCCCTCTCGAAACCCTGTACTTGCGTTCTAAATCTGTGACTCTGTTTGTGCTTTCTACTTTCCTGGTATCGACTTTGAGATGCCACCTATACGTGCTATCGTTGGAATTTTCTCTTTCTCTGTTGGACGTCCCATGCTGAGTACAGGGAACTCCGGATCTATCGAAGATGCTGGAAATGGCAGGATATTATTCTGTTTCATGGCTGAGCAGTATTCCATGCTCTATGTGTACCAACTCTTCACTTTCCATTCATCTGGGGATGGACATTGTGTTTTTACTTTCAAGACTTGGCTGTTGTCAATAGGTGGCTAGTGACAGCTGGGGCACCCGTGTCTCTCTAAAGTACACATGGTTCTGCAAACGCTTCCAAAACACTGCAGAGGAAAGAACACTCCCAAACTCATTGTACGAAGCCATCCACCTGATCCCCAAACCACACAAAGATACTACAAGAAAAGAAAACTGGAGAGCAATATCACCGATGAACTTAGATGCAAAAATCCTCAACAAGATACTAGCCAACAGACTCCAACATGACATTAAAAGGATCACGCACCATGACACTGTGTTTTTACTTTCAAGCCTTGGCTCTTGTCAATAGGTGTGCAGGGGTCGCTGGCCTGCCCGGGTCTCCCCAAATGATACTTTACTGTGCAAAGACAGCCAGGAGGTGGATTGCCACATCATGTGGCCGGCTCTCTGGTTTTGTTTTGTTTTTGGCAGGAATCTCTTGATTGTTTTCAGTGGTGCCTGTTACCAGGGCGCAATACCACCAGTGGCTTAGGAGGCTTCCCTTTTCTCCAGGCCCTCTCCCGAAGGTATTGCTTCCAGACGTATTGACACTGGCAATCCTAACGGCTGCCAGGTGAAACCGCGAAGGCGTTTCAATTTCCATTTCTCCCATTCGCATGGGCGTGGAGCATATTTCCTGGGCCTTTCTTAGAAAACAACACAAAGGGAAACAAAACACGCATGGTGAATTCAACTTACCTCTTGAAACCGCCTGTTGCCAATCAATCCTGTTTCGGGCTCTTTTCCAGTGCCTATCCCCAGGACATTTTTGCAGCGGGGGTGTCAATTACAACCCCGCTGGCCTTTTGAACAGGAAGGGCCGCTGAGCTCCCTTTGGAACGTTGTAGTTACAGGAGGCAGCCACAAGGCGGCAGCATTTTCCCACAGCTGGTCGGATTCCCCAGGAACGCAGACCTTGCGCACATGCGTGTTCTTGGAATATGAATTAGAGAGGAACGTGTCCGGACAGACACCTAAGGGCTTGTGTCTCACTCCTTCTCCCACTTACCCTTCCCACTCTCGATTCATCACACCCCCTGCAAACCCCTCCTGAAGAGTGTGTTGTCGGAGGCAAGTGGGGTGACTCTAAGGAAGGAGGTGAATGGTGGGAACCCCACCAGCAGGAGACCTGGACACCAGGTGATGTTTGAACACTGTTGTGCATGTCGGACCACCATCCTCTGGCTGCAGTGGGCTTGGCTTAGCTGCAGGAGGGCACACCTACATCTACAGAGACTGCTGCCAACCAGAAGGGACCAGGCACCACAGGTCCAAAGGGGTTAATTCGCTGGTGCGACCCACTCCCGCGCCGACCTGCCTCACTGTGACCACACTCCAACTTTGGTGCCCAAGCCTGCTCACGCTCCAGGGAAGTGACACCCGCGCATCTCTCTGAGGCCTGAGAGGAACATACTGGATCTCGATCATTTTGCTTTTTATAGAGATTCTAATTTCTGTCCATGTCTAGTGAATTTACAATGCTGTTGACTTTCGCTGTGCAGCACCTTGATTCAGTTCTCCGTGTATGTATATATATACACATCCATTCTCTTTCGCATTCTCTTCCCACGTAGCTTAGTCCAGGGTGGTGCCGACCGCTCCCTGTGCTTTGTAGAAGGTGGTTGTGGATCGTCTGCTTAATACATATTAGAATGCATGTGTTAATCCCACCCTCCTCATTCAACCCACCTCCGCATGCCTTTGCCCTCTCGAAACCCTGTACTTGCGTTCTAAATCTGTGACTCTGTTTGTGCTTTCTACTTTCCTGGTATCGACTTTGAGATGCCACCTATACGTGCTATCGTTGGAATTTTCTCTTTCTCTGTTGGACGTCCCATGCTGAGTACAGGGAACTCCGGATCTATCGAAGATGCTGGAAATGGCAGGATTTTATTCTGTTTCATGGCTGAGCAGTATTCCATGCTCTATGTGTACCATCTCTTCACTTTCCATTCATCTGGGGATGGACATTGTGTTTTTACTTTCAAGACTTGGCTGTTGTCAATAGGTGGCTAGTGACAGCTGGGGCACCCGTGTCTCTCTAAAGTACACATGGTTCTGCAAACGCTTCCAAAACACTGCAGAGGAAAGAACACTCCCAAACTCATTGTACGAAGCCATCCACCTGATCCCCAAACCACACAAAGATACTACAAGAAAAGAAAACTGGAGAGCAATATCACCGATGAACTTAGATGCAAAAATCCTCAACAAGATACTAGACAACAGACTCCAACATGACATTAAAAGGATCACACACCATGACACTGTGTTTTTACTTTCAAGCCTTGGCTCTTGTCAATAGGTGTGCAGGGGTCGCTGGCCTGCCCGGGTCTCCCCAAATGATACTTTACTGTGCAAAGACAGCCAGGAGGTGGATTGCCACATCATGTGGCCGGCTCTCTGGTTTTGTTTTTCTTTGGCAGGAATCTCTTGATTGTTTTCAGTGGTGCCTGTTACCAGGGCGCAATACCACCAGTGGCTTAGGAGGCTTCCCTTTTCTCCAGGCCCTCTCCCGAAGGTATTGCTTCCAGACGTATTGACACTGGCAATCCTAACGGCTGCCAGGTGAAACCGCGAAGGCGTTTCAATTTCCATTTCTCCCATTCGCATGGGCGTGGAGCATATTTCCTGGGCCTTTCTTAGAAACCAACACAAAGGGAAACAAAACACGCATGGTGAATTCAACTTACCTCTTGAAACCGCCTGTTGCCAATCAATCCTGTTTCGGGCTCTTTTCCAGTGCCTATCCCCAGGACATTTTTGCAGCGGGGGTGTCAATTACAACCCCGCTGGCCTTTTGAACAGGAAGGGCCGCTGAGCTCCCTTTGGAACGTTGTAGTTACAGGAGGCAGCCACAAGGCGGCAGCATTTTCCCACAGCTGGTCGGATTCCCCAGGAACGCAGACCTTGCGCACATGCGTGTTCTTGGAATATGAATTAGAGAGGAACGTGTCCGGACAGACACCTAAGGGCTTGTGTCTCACTCCTTCTCCCACTTACCCTTCCCACTCTCGATTCATCACACCCCCTGCAAACCCCTCCTGAAGAGTGTGTTGTCGGAGGCAAGTGGGGTGACTCTAAGGAAGGAGGTGAATGGTGGGAACCCCACCAGCAGGAGACCTGGACACCAGGTGATGTTTGAACACTGTTGTGCATGTCGGACCACCATCCTCTGGCTGCAGTGGGCTTGGCTTAGCTGCAGGAGGGCACACCTACATCTACAGAGACTGCTGCCAACCAGAAGGGACCAGGCACCACAGGTCCAAAGGGGTTAATTCGCTGGTGCGACCCACTCCCGCGCCGACCTGCCTCACTGTGACCACACTCCAACTTTGGTGCCCAAGCCTGCTCACGCTCCAGGGAAGTGACACCCGCGCATCTCTCTGAGGCCTGAGAGGAACATACTGGATCTCGATCATTTTGCTTTTTATAGAGATTCTAATTTCTGTCCATGTCTAGTGAATTTACAATGCTGTTGACTTTCGCTGTGCAGCACCTTGATTCAGTTCTCCGTGTATGTATATATATACACATCCATTCTCTTTCGCATTCTCTTCCCACGTAGCTTAGTCCAGGGTGGTGCCGACCGCTCCCTGTGCTTTGTAGAAGGTGGTTGTGGATCGTCTGCTTAATACATATTAGAATGCATGTGTTAATCCCACCCTCCTCATTCAACCCACCTCCGCATGCCTTTGCCCTCTCGAAACCCTGTACTTGCGTTCTAAATCTGTGACTCTGTTTGTGCTTTCTACTTTCCTGGTATCGACTTTGAGATGCCACCTATACGTGCTATCGTTGGAATTTTCTCTTTCTCTGTTGGACGTCCCATGCTGAGTACAGGGAACTCCGGATCTATCGAAGATGCTGGAAATGGCAGGATTTTATTCTGTTTCATGGCTGAGCAGTATTCCATGCTCTATGTGTACCATCTCTTCACTTTCCATTCATCTGGGGATGGACATTGTGTTTTTACTTTCAAGACTTGGCTGTTGTCAATAGGTGGCTAGTGACAGCTGGGGCACCCGTGTCTCTCTAAAGTACACATGGTTCTGCAAACGCTTCCAAAACACTGCAGAGGAAAGAACACTCCCAAACTCATTGTACGAAGCCATCCCCCTGATCCCCAAACCAGACAAAGATACTACAAGAAAAGAAAACTGGAGAGCAATATCACCGATGAACTTAGATGCAAAAATCCTCAACAAGATACTAGACAACAGACTCCAACATGACATTAAAAGGATCACACACCATGACACTGTGTTTTTACTTTCAAGCCTTGGCTCTTGTCAATAGGTGTGCAGGGGTCGCTGGCCTGCCCGGGTCTCCCCAAATGATACTTTACTGTGCAAAGACAGCCAGGAGGTGGATTGCCACATCATGTGGCCGGCTCTCTGGTTTTGTTTTTCTTTGGCAGGAATCTCTTGATTGTTTTCAGTGGTGCCTGTTACCAGGGCGCAATACCACCAGTGGCTTAGGAGGCTTCCCTTTTCTCCAGGCCCTCTCCCGAAGGTATTGCTTCCAGACGTATTGACACTGGCAATCCTAACGGCTGCCAGGTGAAACCGCGAAGGCGTTTCAATTTCCATTTCTCCCATTCGCATGGGCGTGGAGCATATTTCCTGGGCCTTTCTTAGAAACCAACACAAAGGGAAACAAAACACGCATGGTGAATTCAACTTACCTCTTGAAACCGCCTGTTGCCAATCAATCCTGTTTCGGGCTCTTTTCCAGTGCCTATCCCCAGGACATTTTTGCAGCGGGGGTGTCAATTACAACCCCGCTGGCCTTTTGAACAGGAAGGGCCGCTGAGCTCCCTTTGGAACGTTGTAGTTACAGGAGGCGGCCACAAGGCGGCTACATTTTCCCACAGCTGGTCAGATTCCCCAGGAACGCAGACCTTGCGCACACGCGTGTTCTTGGAATATGAATTAGAGAGGAACGTGTCCGGACAGACACCTAAGGGCTTGTGTCTCACTCCTTCTCCCACTTACCCTTCCCACTCTCGATTCATCACACCCCCTGCAAACCCCTCCTGAAGAGTGTGTTGTCGGAGGCAAGTGGGGTGACTCTAAGGAAGGAGGTGAATGGCGGGAACCCCACCAGCTGGAGACCTGGACACCAGGTGATGTTTGAACACTGTTGTGCATGTCGGACCACCATCCTCTGGCTGCAGTGGGCTTGGCTTAGCTGCAGGAGGGCACACCTACATCTACAGAGACTGCTGCCAACCAGAAGGGACCAGGCACCACAGGTCCAAAGGGGTTAATTCGCTGGTGCGACCCACTCCCGTGCCGACCTGCCTCACTGTGACCACACTCCAACTTTGGTGCCCAAGCCTGCTCATGCTCCAGGGAAGTGACACCCGCGCATCTCTCTGAGGCCTGAGAGGAACATACTGGATCTTGATCATTTTGCTTTTTATAGAGATTCTAATTTCTGTCCATGTCTAGTGAATTTACAATGCTGTTGACTTTCGCTGTGCAGCACCTTGATTCAGTTCTCCGTGTATGTATATATATACACATCCATTCTCTTTCGCATTCTCTTCCCACGTAGCTTAGTCCAGGGTGGTGCCGACCGCTCCCTGTGCTTTGTAGAAGGTGGTTGTGGATCGTCTGCTTAATACATATTAGAATGCATGTGTTAATCCCACCCTCCTCATTCAACCCACCTCCGCATGCCTTTGCCCTCTCGAAACCCTGTACTTGCGTTCTAAATCTGTGACTCTGTTTGTGCTTTCTACTTTCCTGGTATCGACTTTGAGATGCCACCTATACGTGCTATCGTTGGAATTTTCTCTTTCTCTGTTGGACGTCCCATGCTGAGTACAGGGAACTCCGGATCTATCGAAGATGCTGGAAATGGCAGGATATTATTCTGTTTCATGGCTGAGCAGTATTCCATGCTCTATGTGTACCAACTCTTCACTTTCCATTCATCTGGGGATGGACATTGTGTTTTTACTTTCAAGACTTGGCTGTTGTCAATAGGTGGCTAGTGACAGCTGGGGCACCCGTTTCTCTCTAAAGTACACATGGTTCTGCAAACGCTTCCAAAACACTGCAGAGGAAAGAACACTCCCAAACTCATTGTACGAAGCCATCCCCCTGATCCCCAAACCAGACAAAGATACTACAAGAAAAGAAAACTGGAGAGCAATATCACCGATGAACTTAGATGCAAAAATCCTCAACAAGATACTAGCCAACAGACTCCAACATGACATTAAAAGGATCACGCACCATGACACTGTGTTTTTACTTTCAAGCCTTGGCTCTTGTCAATAGGTGTGCAGGGGTCGCTGGCCTGCCCGGGTCTCCCCAAATGATACTTTACTGTGCAAAGACAGCCAGGAGGTGGATTGCCACATCATGTGGCCGGCTCTCTGGTTTTGTTTTGTTTTTGGCAGGAATCTCTTGATTGTTTTCAGTGGTGCCTGTTACCAGGGCGCAATACCACCAGTGGCTTAGGAGGCTTCCCTTTTCTCCAGGCCCTCTCCCGAAGGTATTGCTTCCAGACGTATTGACACTGGCAATCCTAACGGCTGCCAGGTGAAACCGCAAAGGCGTTTCAATTTCCATTTCTCCCATTCGCATGGGCGTGGAGCATATTTCCTGGGCCTTTCTTAGAAACCAACACAAAGGGAAACAAAACACGCATGGTGAATTCAACTTACCTCTTGAAACCGCCTGTTGCCAATCAATCCTGTTTCGGGCTCTTTTCCAGTGCCTATCCCCAGGACATTTTTGCAGCGGGGGTGTCAATTACAACCCCGCTGGCCTTTTGAACAGGAAGGGCCGCTGAGCTCCCTTTGGAACGTTGTAGTTACAGGAGGCGGCCACAAGGCGGCAGCATTTTCCCACAGCTGGTCGGATTCCCCAGGAACGCAGACCTTGCGCACACGCGTGTTCTTGGAATATGAATTAGAGAGGAACGTGTCCGGACAGACACCTAAGGGCTTGTGTCTCACTCCTTCTCCCACTTACCCTTCCCACTCTCGATTCATCACACCCCCTGCAAACCCCTCCTGAAGAGTGTGTTGTCGGAGGCAAGTGGGGTGACTCTAAGGAAGGAGGTGAATGGTGGGAACCCCACCAGCAGGAGACCTGGACACCAGGTGATGTTTGAACACTGTTGTGCATGTCGGACCACCATCCTCTGGCTGCAGTGGGCTTGGCTTAGCTGCAGGAGGGCACACCTACATCTACAGAGACTGCTGCCAACCAGAAGGGACCAGGCACCACAGGTCCAAAGGGGTTAATTCGCTGGTGCGACCCACTCCCGCGCCGACCTGCCTCACTGTGACCACACTCCAACTTTGGTGCCCAAGCCTGCTCACGCTCCAGGGAAGTGACACCCGCGCATCTCTCTGAGGCCTGAGAGGAACATACTGGATCTCGATCATTTTGCTTTTTATAGAGATTCTAATTTCTGTCCATGTCTAGTGAATTTACAATGCTGTTGACTTTCGCTGTGCAGCACCTTGATTCAGTTCTCCGTGTATGTATATATATACACATCCATTCTCTTTCGCATTCTCTTCCCACGTAGCTTAGTCCAGGGTGGTGCCGACCGCTCCCTGTGCTTTGTAGAAGGTGGTTGTGGATCGTCTGCTTAATACATATTAGAATGCATGTGTTAATCCCACCCTCCTCATTCAACCCACCTCCGCATGCCTTTGCCCTCTCGAAACCCTGTACTTGCGTTCTAAATCTGTGACTCTGTTTGTGCTTTCTACTTTCCTGGTATCGACTTTGAGATGCCACCTATACGTGCTATCGTTGGAATTTTCTCTTTCTCTGTTGGACGTCCCATGCTGAGTACAGGGAACTCCGGATCTATCGAAGATGCTGGAAATGGCAGGATATTATTCTGTTTCATGGCTGAGCAGTATTCCATGCTCTATGTGTACCAACTCTTCACTTTCCATTCATCTGGGGATGGACATTGTGTTTTTACTTTCAAGACTTGGCTGTTGTCAATAGGTGGCTAGTGACAGCTGGGGCACCCGTGTCTCTCTAAAGTACACATGGTTCTGCAAACGCTTCCAAAACACTGCAGAGGAAAGAACACTCCCAAACTCATTGTAAGAAGCCATCCCCCTGATCCCCAAACCAGACAAAGATACTACAAGAAAAGAAAACTGGAGAGCAATATCACCGATGAACTTAGATGCAAAAATCCTCAACAAGATACTAGCCAACAGACTCCAACATGACATTAAAAGGATCACGCACCATGACACTGTGTTTTTACTTTCAAGCCTTGGCTCTTGTCAATAGGTGTGCAGGGGTCGCTGGCCTGCCCGAGTCTCCCTAAATGATACTTTACTGTGCAAAGACAGCCAGGAGGTGGATTGCCACATCATGTGGCCGGCTCTCTGGTTTTGTTTTTCTTTGGCAGGAATCTCTTGATTGTTTTCAGTGGTGCCTGTTACCAGGGCGCAATACCACCAGTGGCTTAGGAGGCTTCCCTTTTCTCCAGGCCCTCTCCCGAAGGTATTGCTTCCAGACGTATTGACACTGGCAATCCTAACGGCTGCCAGGTGAAACCGCGAAGGCGTTTCAATTTCCATTTCTCCCATTCGCATGGGCGTGGAGCATATTTCCTGGGCCTTTCTTAGAAACCAACACAAAGGGAAACAAAACACGCATGGTGAATTCAACTTACCTCTTGAAACCGCATGTTGCCAATCAATCCTGTTTCGGGCTCTTTTCCAGTGCCTATCCCCAGGACATTTTTGCAGCGGGGGTGTCAATTACAACCCCGCTGGCCTTTTGAACAGGAAGGGCCGCTGAGCTCCCTTTGGAACGTTGTAGTTACAGGAGGCGGCCACAAGGCGGCTACATTTTCCCACAGCTGGTCAGATTCCCCAGGAACGCAGACCTTGCGCACACGCGTGTTCTTGGAATATGAATTAGAGAGGAACGTGTCCGGACAGACACCTAAGGGCTTGTGTCTCACTCCTTCTCCCACTTACCCTTCCCACTCTCGATTCATCACACCCCCTGCAAACCCCTCCTGAAGAGTGTGTTGTCGGAGGCAAGTGGGGTGACTCTAAGGAAGGAGGTGAATGGCGGGAACCCCACCAGCTGGAGACCTGGACACCAGGTGATGTTTGAACACTGTTGTGCATGTCGGACCACCATCCTCTGGCTGCAGTGGGCTTGGCTTAGCTGCAGGAGGGCACACCTACATCTACAGAGACTGCTGCCAACCAGAAGGGACCAGGCACCACAGGTCCAAAGGGGTTAATTCGCTGGTGCGACCCACTCCCGTGCCGACCTGCCTCACTGTGACCACACTCCAACTTTGGTGCCCAAGCCTGCTCATGCTCCAGGGAAGTGACACCCGCGCATCTCTCTGAGGCCTGAGAGGAACATACTGGATCTTGATCATTTTGCTTTTTATAGAGATTCTAATTTCTGTCCATGTCTAGTGAATTTACAATGCTGTTGACTTTCGCTGTGCAGCACCTTGATTCAGTTCTCCGTGTATGTATATATATACACATCCATTCTCTTTCGCATTCTCTTCCCACGTAGCTTAGTCCAGGGTGGTGGCGACCGCTCCCTGTGCTTTGTAGAAGGTGGTTGTGGATCGTCTGCTTAATACATATTAGAATGCATGTGTTAATCCCACCCTCCTCATTCAACCCACCTCCGCATGCCTTTGCCCTCTCGAAACCCTGTACTTGCGTTCTAAATCTGTGACTCTGTTTGTGCTTTCTACTTTCCTGGTATCGACTTTGAGATGCCACCTATACGTGCTATCGTTGGAATTTTCTCTTTCTCTGTTGGACGTCCCATGCTGAGTACAGGGAACTCCGGATCTATCGAAGATGCTGGAAATGGCAGGATATTATTCTGTTTCATGGCTGAGCAGTATTCCATGCTCTATGTGTACCAACTCTTCACTTTCCATTCATCTGGGGATGGACATTGTGTTTTTACTTTCAAGACTTGGCTGTTGTCAATAGGTGGCTAGTGACAGCTGGGGCACCCGTGTCTCTCTAAAGTACACATGGTTCTGCAAACGCTTCCAAAACACTGCAGAGGAAAGAACACTCCCAAACTCATTGTACGAAGCCATCCACCTGATCCCCAAACCAGACAAAGATACTACAAGAAAAGAAAACTGGAGAGCAATATCACCGATGAACTTAGATGCAAAAATCCTCAACAAGATACTAGCCAACAGACTCCAACATGACATTAAAAGGATCACGCACCATGACACTGTGATTTTACTTTCAAGCCTTGGCTCTTGTCAATAGGTGTGCAGGGGTCGCTGGCCTGCCCGAGTCTCCCTAAATGATACTTTACTGTGCAAAGACAGCCAGGAGGTGGATTGCCACATCATGTGGCCGGCTCTCTGGTTTTGTTTTTCTTTGGCAGGAATCTCTTGATTGTTTTCAGTGGTGCCTGTTACCAGGGCGCAATACCACCAGTTTCTTAGGAGGCTTCCCTTTTCTCCAGGCCCTCTCCCGAAGGTATTGCTTCCAGACGTATTGACACTGGCAATCCTAACGGCTGCCAGGTGAAACCGCGAAGGCGTTTCAATTTCCATTTCTCCCATTCGCATGGGCGTGGAGCATATTTCCTGGGCCTTTCTTAGAAAACAACACAAAGGGAAACAAAACACGCATGGTGAATTCAACTTACCTCTTGAAACCGCCTGTTGCCAATCAATCCTGTTTCGGGCTCTTTTCCAGTGCCTATCCCCAGGACATTTTTGCAGCGGGGGTGTCAATTACAACCCCGCTGGCCTTTTGAACAGGAAGGGCCGCTGAGCTCCCTTTGGAACGTTGTAGTTACAGGAGGCGGCCACAAGGCGGCAGCATTTTCCCACAGCTGGTCGGATTCCCCAGGAACGCAGACCTTGCGCACACGCGTGTTCTTGGAATATGAATTAGAGAGGAACGTGTCCGGACAGACACCTAAGGGCTTGTGTCTCACTCCTTCTCCCACTTACCCTTCCCACTCTCGATTCATCACACCCCCTGCAAACCCCTCCTGAAGAGTGTGTTGTCGGAGGCAAGTGGGGTGACTCTAAGGAAGGAGGTGAATGGCGGGAACCCCACCAGCAGGAGACCTGGACACCAGGTGATGTTTGAACACTGTTGTGCATGTCGGACCACCATCCTCTGGCTGCAGTGGGCTTGGCTTAGCTGCAGGAGGGCACACCTACATCTACAGAGACTGCTGCCAACCAGAAGGGACCAGGCACCACAGGTCCAAAGGGGTTAATTCGCTGGTGCGACCCACTCCCGCGCCGACCTGCCTCACTGTGACCACACTCCAACTTTGGTGCCCAAGCCTGCTCACGCTCCAGGGAAGTGACACCCGCGCATCTCTCTGAGGCCTGAGAGGAACATACTGGATCTCGATCATTTTGCTTTTTATAGAGATTCTAATTTCTGTCCATGTCTAGTGAATTTACAATGCTGTTGACTTTCGCTGTGCAGCACCTTGATTCAGTTCTCCGTGTATGTATATATATACACATCCATTCTCTTTCGCATTCTCTTCCCACGTAGGTTAGTCCAGGGTGGTGCCGACCGCTCCCTGTGCTTTGTAGAAGGTGGTTGTGGATCGTCTGCTTAATACATATTAGAATGCATGTGTTAATCCCACCCTCCTCATTCAACCCACCTCCGCATGCCTTTGCCCTCTCGAAACCCTGTACTTGTGTTCTAAATCTGTGACTCTGTTTGTGCTTTCTACTTTCCTGGTATCGACTTTGAGATGCCACCTATATGTGCTATCGTTGGAATTTTCTCTTTCTCTGTTGGACGTCCCATGCTGAGTACAGGGAACTCCGGATCTATCGAAGATGCTGGAAATGGCAGGATATTATTCTGTTTCATGGCTGAGCAGTATTCCATGCTCTATGTGTACCAACTCTTCACTTTCCATTCATCTGGGGATGGACATTGTGTTTTTACTTTCAAGACTTGGCTGTTGTCAATAGGTGGCTAGTGACAGCTGGGGCACCCGTGTCTCTCTAAAGTACACATGGTTCTGCAAACGCTTCCAAAACACTGCAGAGGAAAGAACACTCCCAAACTCATTGTACGAAGCCATCCACCTGATCCCCAAACCAGACAAAGATACTACAAGAAAAGAAAACTGGAGAGCAATATCACCGATGAACTTAGATGCAAAAATCCTCAACAAGATACTAGCCAACAGACTCCAACATGACATTAAAAGGATCACGCACCATGACACTGTGTTTTTACTTTCAAGCCTTGGCTCTTGTCAATAGGTGTGCAGGGGTCGCTGGCCTGCCCGAGTCTCCCTAAATGATACTTTACTGTGCAAAGACAGCCAGGAGGTGGATTGCCACATCATGTGGCCGGCTCTCTGGTTTTGTTTTGTTTTTGGCAGGAATCTCTTGATTGTTTTCAGTGGTGCCTGTTACCAGGGCGCAATACCACCAGTGGCTTAGGAGGCTTCCCTTTTCTCCAGGCCCTCTCCCGAAGGTATTGCTTCCAGACGTATTGACACTGGCAATCCTAACGGCTGCCAGGTGAAACCGCGAAGGCGTTTCAATTTCCATTTCTCCCATTCGCATGGTCATGGAGCATATTTCCTGGGCCTTTCTTAGAAAACAACACAAAGGGAAACAAAACACGCATGGTGAATTCAACTTACCTCTTGAAACCGCCTGTTGCCAATCAATCCTGTTTCGGGCTCTTTTCCGGTGCCTATCCCCAGGACATTTTTGCAGCGGGGGTGTCAATTACAACCCCGCTGGCCTTTTGAACAGGAAGGGCCGCTGAGCTCCCTTTGGAACGCTGTAGTTACAGGAGGCGGCCACAAGGCGGCAGCATTTTCCCACAGCTGGTCGGCTTCACCAGGAACGCAGACCTTGCGCACACGCGTGTTCTTGGAATATGAATTAGAGAGGAACGTGTCCGGACAGACACCTAAGGGCTTGTGTCTCACTCCTTCTCCCACTTACCCTTCCCACTCTCGATTCATCACACCCCCTGCAAACCCCTCCTGAAGAGTGTGTTGTCGGAGGCAAGTGGGGTGACTCTAAGGAAGGAGGTGAATGGCGGGAACCCCACCAGCTGGAGACCTGGACACCAGGTGATGTTTGAACACTGTTGTGCATGTCGGACCGCCATCCTCTGGCTGCAGTGGGCTTGGCTTAGCTGCAGGAGGGCACACCTACATCTACAGAGACTGCTGCCAACCAGAAGGGACCAGGCACCACAGGTCCAAAGGGGTTAATTCGCTGGTGCGACCCACTCCTGTGCCGACCTGCCTCACTGTGACCACACTCCAACTTTGGTGCCCAAGCCTGCTCACGCTCCAGGGAAGTGACACCCACGCATCTCTCTGAGGCCTGAGGGGAACATACTGGATCTCGATCATTTTGCTTTTTATAGAGATTCTAATTTCTGTCCATGTCTAGTGAATTTACAATGCTGTTGACTTTCGCTGTGCAGCACCTTGATTCAGTTCTCCGTGTATGTATATATATACACATCCATTCTCTTTCGCATTCTCTTCCCACGTAGCTTAGTCCAGGGTGGTGCCGACCGCTCCCTGTGCTTTGTAGAAGGTGGTTGTGGATCGTCTGCTTAATACATATTAGAATGCATGTGTTAATCCCACCCTCCTCATTCAACCCACCTCCGCATGCCTTTGCCCTCTCAAAACCCTGCACTTGCGTTCTAAATCTGTGACTCTGTTTGTGCTTTCTACTTTCCTGGTATCGACTTTGAGATGCCACCTATACGTGCTATCATTGGAATTTTCTCTTTCTCTGTTGGACGTCCCATGCTGAGTACAGGGAACTCCGGATCTATCGAAGATGCTGGAAATGGCAGGATATTATTCTGTTTCATGGCTGAGCAGTATTCCATGCTCTATGTGTACCAACTCTTCACTTTCCATTCATCTGGGGATGGACATTGTGTTTTTACTTTCAAGACTTGGCTGTTGTCAATAGGTGGCTAGTGACAGCTGGGGCACCCGTGTCTCTCTAAAGTACACATGGTTCTGCAAACGCTTCCAAAACACTGCAGAGGAAAGAACACTCCCAAACTCATTGTACGAAGCCATCCACCTGATCCCCAAACCAGACAAAGATACTACAAGAAAAGAAAACTGGAGAGCAATATCACCGATGAACTTAGATGCAAAAATCCTCAACAAGATACTAGCCAACAGACTCCAACATGACATTAAAAGGATCACACACCATGACACTGTGTTTTTACTTTCAAGTCTTGGCTCTTGTCAATAGGTGTGCAGGGGTCGCTGGCCTGCCCTGGTCTCCCCAAATGATACTTTACTGTGCAAAGACAGCCAGGAGGTGGATTGCCACATCATGTGGCCGGCTCTCTGGTTTTGTTTTGTTTTTGGCAGGAATCTCTTGATTGTTTTCAGTGGTGCCTGTTACCAGGGCGCAATACCACCAGTTTCTTAGGAGGCTTCCCTTTTCTCCAGGCCCTCTCCCGAAGGTATTGCTTCCAGACGTATTGACACTGGCAATCCTAACGGCTGCCAGGTGAAACCGCGAAGGCGTTTCAATTTCCATTTCTCCCATTCGCATGGGCGTGGAGCATATTTCCTGGGCCTTTCTTAGAAAACAACACAAAGGGAAACAAAACACGCATGGTGAATTCAACTTACCTCTTGAAACCGCCTGTTGCCAATCAATCCTGTTTCGGGCTCTTTTCCAGTGCCTATCCCCAGGACATTTTTGCAGCGGGGGTGTCAATTACAACCCCGCTGGCCTTTTGAACAGGAAGGGCCGCTGAGCTCCCTTTGGAACGCTGTAGTTACAGGAGGCGGCCACAAGGCGGCAGCATTTTCCCACAGCTGGTCGGATTCACCAGGAACGCAGACCTTGCGCACACGCGTGTTCTTGGAATATGAATTAGAGAGGAACGTGTCCGGACAGACACCTAAGGGCTTGTGTCTCACTCCTTCTCCCACTTACCCTTCCCACTCTCGATTCATCACACCCCCTGCAAACCCCTCCTGAAGAGTGTGTTGTCGGAGGCAAGTGGGGTGACTCTAAGGAAGGAGGTGAATGGCGGGAACCCCACCAGCTGGAGACCTGGACACCAGGTGATGTTTGAACACTGTTGTGCATGTCGGACCGCCATCCTCTGGCTGCAGTGGGCTTGGCTTAGCTGCAGGAGGGCACACCTACATCTACAGAGACTGCTGCCAACCAGAAGGGACCAGGCACCACAGGTCCAAAGGGGTTAATTCGCTGGTGCGACCCACTCCTGTGCCGACCTGCCTCACTGTGACCACACTCCAACTTTGGTGCCCAAGCCTGCTCACGCTCCAGGGAAGTGACACCCACGCATCTCTCTGAGGCCTGAGGGGAACATACTGGATCTCGATCATTTTGCTTTTTATAGAGATTCTAATTTCTGTCCATGTCTAGTGAATTTACAATGCTGTTGACTTTCGCTGTGCAGCACCTTGATTCAGTTCTCCGTGTATGTATATATATACACATCCATTCTCTTTCGCATTCTCTTCCCACGTAGCTTAGTCCAGGGTGGTGCCGACCGCTCCCTGTGCTTTGTAGAAGGTGGTTGTGGATCGTCTGCTTAATACATATTAGAATGCATGTGTTAATCCCACCCTCCTCATTCAACCCACCTCCGCATGCCTTTGCCCTCTCAAAACCCTGCACTTGCGTTCTAAATCTGTGACTCTGTTTGTGCTTTCTACTTTCCTGGTATCGACTTTGAGATGCCACCTATACGTGCTATCATTGGAATTTTCTCTTTCTCTGTTGGACGTCCCATGCTGAGTACAGGGAACTCCGGATCTATCGAAGATGCTGGAAATGGCAGGATATTATTCTGTTTCATGGCTGAGCAGTATTCCATGCTCTATGTGTACCAACTCTTCACTTTCCATTCATCTGGGGATGGACATTGTGTTTTTACTTTCAAGACTTGGCTGTTGTCAATAGGTGGCTAGTGACAGCTGGGGCACCCGTGTCTCTCTAAAGTACACATGGTTCTGCAAACGCTTCCAAAACACTGCAGAGGAAAGAACACTCCCAAACTCATTGTACGAAGCCATCCACCTGATCCCCAAACCAGACAAAGATACTACAAGAAAAGAAAACTGGAGAGCAATATCACCGATGAACTTAGATGCAAAAATCCTCAACAAGATACTAGCCAACAGACTCCAACATGACATTAAAAGGATCACACACCATGACACTGTGTTTTTACTTTCAAGTCTTGGCTCTTGTCAATAGGTGTGCAGGGGTCGCTGGCCTGCCCTGGTCTCCCCAAATGATACTTTACTGTGCAAAGACAGCCAGGAGGTGGATTGCCACATCATGTGGCCGGCTCTCTGGTTTTGTTTTGTTTTTGGCAGGAATCTCTTGATTGTTTTCAGTGGTGCCTGTTACCAGGGCGCAATACCACCAGTGGCTTAGGAGGCTTCCCTTTTCTCCAGGCCCTCTCCCGAAGGTATTGCTTCCAGACGTATTGACACTGGCAATCCTAACGGCTGCCAGGTGAAACCGCGAAGGCGTTTCAATTTCCATTTCTCCCATTCGCATGGGCGTGGAGCATATTTCCTGGGCCTTTCTTAGAAACCAACACAAAGGGAAACAAAACACGCATGGTGAATTCAACTTACCTCTTGAAACCGCCTGTTGCCAATCAATCCTGTTTCGGGCTCTTTTCCAGTGCCTATCCCCAGGACATTTTTGCAGCGGGGGTGTCAATTACAACCCCGCTGGCCTTTTGAACAGGAAGGGCCGCTGAGCTCCCTTTGGAACGTTGTAGTTACAGGAGGCGGCCACAAGGCGGCAGCATTTTCCCACAGCTGGTCGGATTCCCCAGGAACGCAGACCTTGCGCACACGCGTGTTCTTGGAATATGAATTAGAGAGGAACGTGTCCGGACAGACACCTAAGGGCTTGTGTCTCACTCCTTCTCCCACTTACCCTTCCCACTCTCGATTCATCACACCCCCTGCAAACCCCTCCTGAAGAGTGTGTTGTCGGAGGCAAGTGGGGTGACTCTAAGGAAGGAGGTGAATGGCGGGAACCCCACCAGCAGGAGACCTGGACACCAGGTGATGTTTGAACACTGTTGTGCATGTCGGACCACCATCCTCTGGCTGCAGTGGGCTTGGCTTAGCTGCAGGAGGGCACACCTACATCTACAGAGACTGCTGCCAACCAGAAGGGACCAGGCACCACAGGTCCAAAGGGGTTAATTCGCTGGTGCGACCCACTCCCGCGCCGACCTGCCTCACTGTGACCACACTCCAACTTTGGTGCCCAAGCCTGCTCACGCTCCAGGGAAGTGACACCCGCGCATCTCTCTGAGGCCTGAGAGGAACATACTGGATCTCGATCATTTTGCTTTTTATAGAGATTCTAATTTCTGTCCATGTCTAGTGAATTTACAATGCTGTTGACTTTCGCTGTGCAGCACCTTGATTCAGTTCTCCGTGTATGTATATATATACACATCCATTCTCTTTCGCATTCTCTTCCCACGTAGGTTAGTCCAGGGTGGTGCCGACCGCTCCCTGTGCTTTGTAGTAGGTGGTTGTGGATCGTCTGCTTAATACATATTAGAATGCATGTGTTAATCCCACCCTCCTCATTCAACCCACCTCCGCATGCCTTTGCCCTCTCGAAACCCTGTACTTGTGTTCTAAATCTGTGACTCTGTTTGTGCTTTCTACTTTCCTGGTATCGACTTTGAGATGCCACCTATATGTGCTATCGTTGGAATTTTCTCTTTCTCTGTTGGACGTCCCATGCTGAGTACAGGGAACTCCGGATCTATCGAAGATGCTGGAAATGGCAGGATATTATTCTGTTTCATGGCTGAGCAGTATTCCATGCTCTATGTGTACCAACTCTTCACTTTCCATTCATCTGGGGATGGACATTGTGTTTTTACTTTCAAGACTTGGCTGTTGTCAATAGGTGGCTAGTGACAGCTGGGGCACCCGTGTCTCTCTAAAGTACACATGGTTCTGCAAACGCTTCCAAAACACTGCAGAGGAAAGAACACTCCCAAACTCATTGTACGAAGCCATCCACCTGATCCCCAAACCAGACAAAGATACTACAAGAAAAGAAAACTGGAGAGCAATATCACCGATGAACTTAGATGCAAAAATCCTCAACAAGATACTAGCCAACAGACTCCAACATGACATTAAAAGGATCACACACCATGACACTGTGTTTTTACTTTCAAGTCTTGGCTCTTGTCAATAGGTGTGCAGGGGTCGCTGGCCTGCCCTGGTCTCCCCAAATGATACTTTACTGTGCAAAGACAGCCAGGAGGTGGATTGCCACATCATGTGGCCGGCTCTCTGGTTTTGTTTTGTTTTTGGCAGGAATCTCTTGATTGTTTTCAGTGGTGCCTGTTACCAGGGCGCAATACCACCAGTTTCTTAGGAGGCTTCCCTTTTCTCCAGGCCCTCTCCCGAAGGTATTGCTTCCAGACGTATTGACACTGGCAATCCTAACGGCTGCCAGGTGAAACCGCGAAGGCGTTTCAATTTCCATTTCTCCCATTCGCATGGGCGTGGAGCATATTTCCTGGGCCTTTCTTAGAAAACAACACAAAGGGAAACAAAACACGCATGGTGAATTCAACTTACCTCTTGAAACCGCCTGTTGCCAATCAATCCTGTTTCGGGCTCTTTTCCAGTGCCTATCCCCAGGACATTTTTGCAGCGGGGGTGTCAATTACAACCCCGCTGGCCTTTTGAACAGGAAGGGCCGCTGAGCTCCCTTTGGAACGTTGTAGTTACAGGAGGCGGCCACAAGGCGGCAGCATTTTCCCACAGCTGGTCGGATTCACCAGGAATGCAGACCTTGCGCACACGCGTGTTCTTGGAATATGAATTAGAGAGGAACGTGTCCGGACAGACACCTAAGGGCTTGTGTCTCACTCCTTCTCCCACTTACCCTTCCCACTCTCGATTCATCACACCCCCTGCAAACCCCTCCTGAAGAGTGTGTTGTCGGAGGCAAGTGGGGTGACTCTAAGGAAGGAGGTGAATGGCGGGAACTCCACCAGCAGGAGACCTGGACACCAGGTGATGTTTGAACACTGTTGTGCATGTCGGACCACCATCCTCTGGCTGCAGTGGGCTTGGCTTAGCTGCAGGAGGGCACACCTACATCTACAGAGACTGCTGCCAACCAGAAGGGACCAGGCACCACAGGTCCAAAGGGGTTAATTCGCTGGTGCAACCCACTCCCGCGCCGACCTGCCTCACTGTGACCACACTCCAACTTTGGTGCCCAAGCCTGCTCACGCTCCAGGGAAGTGACACCCGCGCATCGCTCTGAGGCCTGAGAGGAACATACTGGATCTCGATCATTTTGCTTTTTATAGAGATTCTAATTTCTGTCCATGTCTAGTGAATTACAATGCTGTTGACTTTCGCTGTGCAGCACCTTGATTCAGTTCTCCGTGTATGTATATATATACACATCCATTCTCTTTCGCATTCTCTTCCCACGTAGCTTAGTCCAGGGTGGTGCCGACCGCTCCCTGTGCTTTGTAGTAGGTGGTTGTGGATCGTCTGCTTTATACATATTAGAATGCATGTGTTAATCCCACCCTCCTCATTCAACCCACCTCCGCATGCCTTTGCCCTCTCGAAACCCTGTACTTGTGTTCTAAATCTGTGACTCTGTTTGTGCTTTCTACTTTCCTGGTATCGACTTTGAGATGCCACCTATATGTGCTATCGTTGGAATTTTCTCTTTCTCTGTTGGACGTCCCATGCTGAGTACAGGGAACTCCGGATCTATCGAAGATGCTGGAAATGGCAGGATATTATTCTGTTTCATGGCTGAGCAGTATTCCATGCTCTATGTGTACCAACTCTTCACTTTCCATTCATCTGGGGATGGACATTTTGTTTCTACTTTCAAGACTTGGCTGTTGTCAATAGGTGGCTAGTGACAGCTGGGGCACCCGTGTCTCTCTAAAGTACACATGGTTCTGCAAACGCTTCCAAAACACTGCAGAGGAAAGAACACTCCCAAACTCATTGTACGAAGCCATCCACCTGATCCCCAAACCAGACAAAGATACTACAAGAAAAGAAAACTGGAGAGCAATATCACCGATGAACTTAGATGCAAAAATCCTCAACAAGATACTAGCCAACAGACTCCAACATGACATTAAAAGGATCACACACCATGACACTGTGTTTTTACTTTCAAGCCTTGGCTCTTGTCAATAGGTGTGCAGGGGTCGCTGGCCTGCCCGGGTCTCCCCAAATGATACTTTACTGTGCAAAGACAGCCAGGAGGTGGATTGCCACATCATGTGGCCGGCTCTCTGGTTTTGTTTTGTTTTTGGCAGGAATCTCTTGATTGTTTTCAGTGGTGCCTGTTACCAGGGCGCAATACCACCAGTGGCTTAGGAGGCTTCCCTTTTCTCCAGGCCCTCTCCCGAAGGTATTGCTTCCAGACGTATTGACACTGGCAATCCTAACGGCTGCCAGGTGAAACCGCGAAGGCGTTTCAATTTCCATTTCTCCCATTCGCATGGGCGTGGAGCATATTTCCTGGGCCTTTCTTAGAAACCAACACAAAGGGAAACAAAACACGCATGGTGAATTCAACTTACCTCTTGAAACCGCCTGTTGCCAATCAATCCTGTTTCGGGCTCTTTTCCAGTGCCTATCCCCAGGACATTTTTGCAGCGGGGGTGTCAATTACAACCCCGCTGGCCTTTTGAACAGGAAGGGCCGCTGAGCTCCCTTTGGAACGTTGTAGTTACAGGAGGCAGCCACAAGGCGGCAGCATTTTCCCACAGCTGGTCGGATTCCCCCCGAACGCAGACCTTGCGCACATGTGTGTTTTTGGAATATGAATTAGAGAGGAACGTGTCCGGACAGACACCTAAGGGCTTGTGTCTCACTCCTTCTCCCACTTACCCTTCCCACTCTCGATTCATCACACCCCCTGCAAACCCCTCCTGAAGAGTGTGTTGTCGGAGGCAAGTGGGGTGACTCTAAGGAAGGAGGTGAATGGCGGGAACTCCACCAGCAGGAGACCTGGACACCAGGTGATGTTTGAACACTGTTGTGCATGTCGGACCACCATCCTCTGGCTGCAGTGGGCTTGGCTTAGCTGCAGGAGGGCACACCTACATCTACAGAGACTGCTGCCAACCAGAAGGGACCAGGCACCACAGGTCCAAAGGGGTTAATTCGCTGGTGCAACCCACTCCCGCGCCGACCTGCCTCACTGTGACCACACTCCAACTTTGGTGCCCAAGCCTGCTCACGCTCCAGGGAAGTGACACCCGCGCATCTCTCTGAGGCCTGAGAGGAACATACTGGATCTCGATCATTTTGCTTTTTATAGAGATTCTAATTTCTGTCCATGTCTAGTGAATTACAATGCTGTTGACTTTCGCTGTGCAGCACCTTGATTCAGTTCTCCGTGTATGTATATATATACACATCCATTCTCTTTCGCATTCTCTTCCCACGTAGCTTAGTCCAGGGTGGTGCCGACCGCTCCCTGTGCTTTGTAGTAGGTGGTTGTGGATCGTCTGCTTTATACATATTAGAATGCATGTGTTAATCCCACCCTCCTCATTCAACCCACCTCCGCATGCCTTTGCCCTCTCGAAACCCTGTACTTGTGTTCTAAATCTGTGACTCTGTTTGTGCTTTCTACTTTCCTGGTATCGACTTTGAGATGCCACCTATATGTGCTATCGTTGGAATTTTCTCTTTCTCTGTTGGACGTCCCATGCTGAGTACAGGGAACTCCGGATCTATCGAAGATGCTGGAAATGGCAGGATATTATTCTGTTTCATGGCTGAGCAGTATTCCATGCTCTATGTGTACCAACTCTTCACTTTCCATTCATCTGGGGATGGACATTTTGTTTCTACTTTCAAGACTTGGCTGTTGTCAATAGGTGGCTAGTGACAGCTGGGGCACCCGTGTCTCTCTAAAGTACACATGGTTCTGCAAACGCTTCCAAAACACTGCAGAGGAAAGAACACTCCCAAACTCATTGTACGAAGCCATCCACCTGATCCCCAAACCAGACAAAGATACTACAAGAAAAGAAAACTGGAGAGCAATATCACCGATGAACTTAGATGCAAAAATCCTCAACAAGATACTAGCCAACAGACTCCAACATGACATTAAAAGGATCACACACCATGACACTGTGTTTTTACTTTCAAGCCTTGGCTCTTGTCAATAGGTGTGCAGGGGTCGCTGGCCTGCCCGGGTCTCCCCAAATGATACTTTACTGTGCAAAGACAGCCAGGAGGTGGATTGCCACATCATGTGGCCGGCTCTCTGGTTTTGTTTTGTTTTTGGCAGGAATCTCTTGATTGTTTTCAGTGGTGCCTGTTACCAGGGCGCAATACCACCAGTGGCTTAGGAGGCTTCCCTTTTCTCCAGGCCCTCTCCCGAAGGTATTGCTTCCAGACGTATTGACACTGGCAATCCTAACGGCTGCCAGGTGAAACCGCGAAGGCGTTTCAATTTCCATTTCTCCCATTCGCATGGGCGTGGAGCATATTTCCTGGGCCTTTCTTAGAAACCAACACAAAGGGAAACAAAACACGCATGGTGAATTCAACTTACCTCTTGAAACCGCCTGTTGCCAATCAATCCTGTTTCGGGCTCTTTTCCAGTGCCTATCCCCAGGACATTTTTGCAGCGGGGGTGTCAATTACAACCCCGCTGGCCTTTTGAACAGGAAGGGCCGCTGAGCTCCCTTTGGAACGTTGTAGTTACAGGAGGCGGCCACAAGGCGGCAGCATTTTCCCACAGCTGGTCGGATTCCCCAGGAACGCAGACCTTGCGCACACGCGTGTTCTTGGAATATGAATTAGAGAGGAACGTGTCCGGACAGACACCTAAGGGCTTGTGTCTCACTCCTTCTCCCACTTACCCTTCCCACTCTCGATTCATCACACCCCCTGCAAACCCCTCCTGAAGAGTGTGTTGTCGGAGGCAAGTGGGGTGACTCTAAGGAAGGAGGTGAATGGCGGGAACCCCACCAGCAGGAGACCTGGACACCAGGTGATGTTTGAACACTGTTGTGCATGTCGGACCACCATCCTCTGGCTGCAGTGGGCTTGGCTTAGCTGCAGGAGGGCACACCTACATCTACAGAGACTGCTGCCAACCAGAAGGGACCAGGCACCACAGGTCCAAAGGGGTTAATTCGCTGGTGCGACCCACTCCCGTGCCGACCTGCCTCACTGTGACCACACTCCAACTTTGGTGCCCAAGCCTGCTCATGCTCCAGGGAAGTGACACCCGCGCATCTCTCTGAGGCCTGAGAGGAACATACTGGATCTTGATCATTTTGCTTTTTATAGAGATTCTAATTTCTGTCCATGTCTAGTGAATTTACAATGCTGTTGACTTTCGCTGTGCAGCACCTTGATTCAGTTCTCCGTGTATGTATATATATACACATCCATTCTCTTTCGCATTCTCTTCCCACGTAGCTTAGTCCAGGGTGGTGCCGACCGCTCCCTGTGCTTTGTAGAAGGTGGTTGTGGATCGTCTGCTTAATACATATTAGAATGCATGTGTTAATCCCACCCTCCTCATTCAACCCACCTCCGCATGCCTTTGCCCTCTCAAAACCCTGCACTTGCGTTCTAAATCTGTGACTCTGTTTGTGCTTTCTACTTTCCTGGTATCGACTTTGAGATGCCACCTATACGTGCTATCATTGGAATTTTCTCTTTCTCTGTTGGACGTCCCATGCTGAGTACAGGGAACTCCGGATCTATCGAAGATGCTGGAAATGGCAGGATATTATTCTGTTTCATGGCTGAGCAGTATTCCATGCTCTATGTGTACCAACTCTTCACTTTCCATTCATCTGGGGATGGACATTGTGTTTTTACTTTCAAGACTTGGCTGTTGTCAATAGGTGGCTAGTGACAGCTGGGGCACCCGTGTCTCTCTAAAGTACACATGGTTCTGCAAACGCTTCCAAAACACTGCAGAGGAAAGAACACTCCCAAACTCATTGTACGAAGCCATCCACCTGATCCCCAAACCAGACAAAGATACTACAAGAAAAGAAAACTGGAGAGCAATATCACCGATGAACTTAGATGCAAAAATCCTCAACAAGATACTAGCCAACAGACTCCAACATGACATTAAAAGGATCACACACCATGACACTGTGTTTTTACTTTCAAGTCTTGGCTCTTGTCAATAGGTGTGCAGGGGTCGCTGGCCTGCCCTGGTCTCCCCAAATGATACTTTACTGTGCAAAGACAGCCAGGAGGTGGATTGCCACATCATGTGGCCGGCTCTCTGGTTTTGTTTTGTTTTTGGCAGGAATCTCTTGATTGTTTTCAGTGGTGCCTGTTACCAGGGCGCAATACCACCAGTGGCTTAGGAGGCTTCCCTTTTCTCCAGGCCCTCTCCCGAAGGTATTGCTTCCAGACGTATTGACACTGGCAATCCTAACGGCTGCCAGGTGAAACCGCGAAGGCGTTTCAATTTCCATTTCTCCCATTCGCATGGGCGTGGAGCATATTTCCTGGGCCTTTCTTAGAAACCAACACAAAGGGAAACAAAACACGCATGGTGAATTCAACTTACCTCTTGAAACTGCCTGTTGCCAATCAATCCTGTTTCGGGCTCTTTTCCAGTGCCTATCCCCAGGACATTTTTGCAGCGGGGGTGTCAATTACAACCCCGCTGGCCTTTTGAACAGGAAGGGCCGCTGAGCTCCCTTTGGAACGTTGTAGTTACAGGAGGCGGCCACAAGGCGGCAGCATTTTCCCACAGCTGGTCGGATTCCCCAGGAACGCAGACCTTGCGCACACGCGTGTTCTTGGAATATGAATTAGAGAGGAACGTGTCCGGACAGACACCTAAGGGCTTGTGTCTCACTCCTTCTCCCACTTACCCTTCCCACTCTCGATTCATCACACCCCCTGCAAACCCCTCCTGAAGAGTGTGTTGTCGGAGGCAAGTGGGGTGACTCTAAGGAAGGAGGTGAATGGCGGGAACCCCACCAGCAGGAGACCTGGACACCAGGTGATGTTTGAACACTGTTGTGCATGTCGGACCACCATCCTCTGGCTGCAGTGGGCTTGGCTTAGCTGCAGGAGGGCACACCTACATCTACAGAGACTGCTGCCAACCAGAAGGGACCAGGCACCACAGGTCCAAAGGGGTTAATTCGCTGGTGCGACCCACTCCCGCGCCGACCTGCCTCACTGTGACCACACTCCAACTTTGGTGCCCAAGCCTGCTCACGCTCCAGGGAAGTGACACCCGCGCATCTCTCTGAGGCCTGAGAGGAACATACTGGATCTCGATCATTTTGCTTTTTATAGAGATTCTAATTTCTGTCCATGTCTAGTGAATTTACAATGCTGTTGACTTTCGCTGTGCAGCACCTTGATTCAGTTCTCCGTGTATGTATATATATACACATCCATTCTCTTTCGCATTCTCTTCCCACGTAGCTTAGTCCAGGGTGGTGCCGACCTCTCCCTGTGCTTTGTAGTAGGTGGTTGTGGATCGTCTGCTTAATACATATTAGAATGCATGTGTTAATCCCACCCTCCTCATTCAACCCACCTCCGCATGCCTTTGCCCTCTCGAAACCCTGTACTTGTGTTCTAAATCTGTGACTCTGTTTGTGCTTTCTACTTTCCTGGTATCGACTTTGAGATGCCACCTATACGTGCTATCATTGGAATTTTCTCTTTCTCTGTTGGACGTCCCATGCTGAGTACAGGGAACTCCGGATCTATCGAAGATGCTGGAAATGGCAGGATATTATTCTGTTTCATGGCTGAGCAGTATTCCATGCTCTATGTGTACCAACTCTTCACTTTCCATTCATCTGGGGATGGACATTGTGTTTTTACTTTCAAGACTTGGCTGTTGTCAATAGGTGGCTAGTGACAGCTGGGGCACCCGTGTCTCTCTAAAGTACACATGGTTCTGCAAACGCTTCCAAAACACTGCAGAGGAAAGAACACTCCCAAACTCATTGTACGAAGCCATCCACCTGATCCCCAAACCAGACAAAGATACTACAAGAAAAGAAAACTGGAGAGCAATATCACCGATGAACTTAGATGCAAAAATCCTCAACAAGATACTAGCCAACAGACTCCAACATGACATTAAAAGGATCACACACCATGACACTGTGTTTTTACTTTCAAGTCTTGGCTCTTGTCAATAGGTGTGCAGGGGTCGCTGGCCTGCCCTGGTCTCCCCAAATGATACTTTACTGTGCAAAGACAGCCAGGAGGTGGATTGCCACATCATGTGGCCGGCTCTCTGGTTTTGTTTTGTTTTTGGCAGGAATCTCTTGATTGTTTTCAGTGGTGCCTGTTACCAGGGCGCAATACCACCAGTGGCTTAGGAGGCTTCCCTTTTCTCCAGGCCCTCTCCCGAAGGTATTGCTTCCAGACGTATTGACACTGGCAATCCTAACGGCTGCCAGGTGAAACCGCGAAGGCGTTTCAATTTCCATTTCTCCCATTCGCATGGGCGTGGAGCATATTTCCTGGGCCTTTCTTAGAAACCAACACAAAGGGAAACAAAACACGCATGGTGAATTCAACTTACCTCTTGAAACCGCCTGTTGCCAATCAATCCTGTTTCGGGCTCTTTTCCAGTGCCTATCCCCAGGACATTTTTGCAGCGGGGGTGTCAATTACAACCCCGCTGGCCTTTTGAACAGGAAGGGCCGCTGAGCTCCCTTTGGAACGTTGTAGTTACAGGAGGCGGCCACAAGGCGGCAGCATTTTCCCACAGCTGGTCGGATTCCCCAGGAACGCAGACCTTGCGCACACGCGTGTTCTTGGAATATGAATTAGAGAGGAACGTGTCCGGACAGACACCTAAGGGCTTGTGTCTCACTCCTTCTCCCACTTACCCTTCCCACTCTCGATTCATCACACCCCCTGCAAACCCCTCCTGAAGAGTGTGTTGTCGGAGGCAAGTGGGGTGACTCTAAGGAAGGAGGTGAATGGCGGGAACCCCACCAGCAGGAGACCTGGACACCAGGTGATGTTTGAACACTGTTGTGCATGTCGGACCACCATCCTCTGGCTGCAGTGGGCTTGGCTTAGCTGCAGGAGGGCACACCTACATCTACAGAGACTGCTGCCAACCAGAAGGGACCAGGCACCACAGGTCCAAAGGGGTTAATTCGCTGGTGCGACCCACTCCCGCGCCGACCTGCCTCACTGTGACCACACTCCAACTTTGGTGCCCAAGCCTGCTCACGCTCCAGGGAAGTGACACCCGCGCATCTCTCTGAGGCCTGAGAGGAACATACTGGATCTCGATCATTTTGCTTTTTATAGAGATTCTAATTTCTGTCCATGTCTAGTGAATTTACAATGCTGTTGACTTTCGCTGTGCAGCACCTTGATTCAGTTCTCCGTGTATGTATATATATACACATCCATTCTCTTTCGCATTCTCTTCCCACGTAGGTTAGTCCAGGGTGGTGCCGACCGCTCCCTGTGCTTTGTAGTAGGTGGTTGTGGATCGTCTGCTTAATACATATTAGAATGCATGTGTTAATCCCACCCTCCTCATTCAACCCACCTCCGCATGCCTTTGCCCTCTCGAAACCCTGTACTTGTGTTCTAAATCTGTGACTCTGTTTGTGCTTTCTACTTTCCTGGTATCGACTTTGAGATGCCACCTATATGTGCTATCGTTGGAATTTTCTCTTTCTCTGTTGGACGTCCCATGCTGAGTACAGGGAACTCCGGATCTATCGAAGATGCTGGAAATGGCAGGATATTATTCTGTTTCATGGCTGAGCAGTATTCCATGCTCTATGTGTACCAACTCTTCACTTTCCATTCATCTGGGGATGGACATTGTGTTTTTACTTTCAAGACTTGGCTGTTGTCAATAGGTGGCTAGTGACAGCTGGGGCACCCGTGTCTCTCTAAAGTACACATGGTTCTGCAAACGCTTCCAAAACACTGCAGAGGAAAGAACACTCCCAAACTCATTGTACGAAGCCATCCACCTGATCCCCAAACCAGACAAAGATACTACAAGAAAAGAAAACTGGAGAGCAATATCACCGATGAACTTAGATGCAAAAATCCTCAACAAGATACTAGCCAACAGACTCCAACATGACATTAAAAGGATCACACACCATGACACTGTGTTTTTACTTTCAAGTCTTGGCTCTTGTCAATAGGTGTGCAGGGGTCGCTGGCCTGCCCTGGTCTCCCCAAATGATACTTTACTGTGCAAAGACAGCCAGGAGGTGGATTGCCACATCATGTGGCCGGCTCTCTGGTTTTGTTTTGTTTTTGGCAGGAATCTCTTGATTGTTTTCAGTGGTGCCTGTTACCAGGGCGCAATACCACCAGTTTCTTAGGAGGCTTCCCTTTTCTCCAGGCCCTCTCCCGAAGGTATTGCTTCCAGACGTATTGACACTGGCAATCCTAACGGCTGCCAGGTGAAACCGCGAAGGCGTTTCAATTTCCATTTCTCCCATTCGCATGGGCGTGGAGCATATTTCCTGGGCCTTTCTTAGAAACCAACACAAAGGGAAACAAAACACGCATGGTGAATTCAACTTACCTCTTGAAACCGCCTGTTGCCAATCAATCCTGTTTCGGGCTCTTTTCCAGTGCCTATCCCCAGGACATTTTTGCAGCGGGGGTGTCAATTACAACCCCGCTGGCCTTTTGAACAGGAAGGGCCGCTGAGCTCCCTTTGGAACGTTGTAGTTACAGGAGGCGGCCACAAGGCGGCAGCATTTTCCCACAGCTGGTCGGATTCACCAGGAATGCAGACCTTGCGCACACGCGTGTTCTTGGAATGTGAATTAGAGAGGAACGTGTCCGGACAGACACCTAAGGGCTTGTGTCTCACTCCTTCTCCCACTTACCCTTCCCACTCTCGATTCATCACACCCCCTGCAAACCCCTCCTGAAGAGTGTGTTGTCGGAGGCAAGTGGGGTGACTCTAAGGAAGGAGGTGAATGGCGGGAACTCCACCAGCAGGAGACCTGGACACCAGGTGATGTTTGAACACTGTTGTGCATGTCGGACCACCATCCTCTGGCTGCAGTGGGCTTGGCTTAGCTTCAGGAGGGCACACCTACATCTACAGAGACTGCTGCCAACCAGAAGGGACCAGGCACCACAGGTCCAAAGGGGTTAATTCGCTGGTGCAACCCACTCCCGCGCCGACCTGCCTCACTGTGACCACACTCCAACTTTGGTGCCCAAGAATGCTCACGCTCCAGGGAAGTGACACCCGCGCATCTCTCTGAGGCCTGAGAGGAACATACTGGATCTCGATCATTTTGCTTTTTATAGAGATTCTAATTTCTGTCCATGTCTAGTGAATTACAATGCTGTTGACTTTCGCTGTGCAGCACCTTGATTCAGTTCTCCGTGTATGTATATATATACACATCCATTCTCTTTCGCATTCTCTTCCCACGTAGCTTAGTCCAGGGTGGTGCCGACCGCTCCCTGTGCTTTGTAGTAGGTGGTTGTGGATCGTCTGCTTTATACATATTAGAATGCATGTGTTAATCCCACCCTCCTCATTCAACCCACCTCCGCATGCCTTTGCCCTCTCGAAACCCTGTACTTGTGTTCTAAATCTGTGACTCTGTTTGTGCTTTCTACTTTCCTGGTATCGACTTTGAGATGCCACCTATATGTGCTATCGTTGGAATTTTCTCTTTCTCTGTTGGACGTCCCATGCTGAGTACAGGGAACTCCGGATCTATCGAAGATGCTGGAAATGGCAGGATATTATTCTGTTTCATGGCTGAGCAGTATTCCATGCTCTATGTGTACCAACTCTTCACTTTCCATTCATCTGGGGATGGACATTGTGTTTCTACTTTCAAGACTTGGCTGTTGTCAATAGGTGGCTAGTGACAGCTGGGGCACCTGTGTCTCTCTAAAGTACACATGGTTCTGCAAACGCTTCCAAAACACTGCAGAGGAAAGAACACTCCCAAACTCATTGTACGAAGCCATCCACCTGATCCCCAAACCAGACAAAGATACTACAAGAAAAGAAAACTGGAGAGCAATATCACCGATGAACTTAGATGCAAAAATCCTCAACAAGATACTAGCCAACAGACTCCAACATGACATTAAAAGGATCACACACCATGACACTGTGTTTTTACTTTCAAGCCTTGGCTCTTGTCAATAGGTGTGCAGGGGTCGCTGGCCTGCCCGGGTCTCCCCAAATGATACTTTACTGTGCAAAGACAGCCAGGAGGTGGATTGCCACATCATGTGGCCGGCTCTCTGGTTTTGTTTTGTTTTTGGCAGGAATCTCTTGATTGTTTTCAGTGGTGCCTGTTACCAGGGAGCAATACCACCAGTGGCTTAGGAGGCTTCCCTTTTCTCCAGGCCCTCTCCCGAAGGTATTGCTTCCAGACGTATTGACACTGGCAATCCTAACGGCTGCCAGGTGAAACCGCGAAGGCGTTTCAATTTCCATTTCTCCCATTCGCATGGGCGTGGAGCATATTTCCTGGGCCTTTCTTAGAAACCAACACAAAGGGAAACAAAACACGCATGGTGAATTCAACTTACCTCTTGAAACCGCCTGTTGCCAATCAATCCTGTTTCGGGCTCTTTTCCAGTGCCTATCCCCAGGACATTTTTGCATCGGGGGTGTCAATTACAACCCCGCTGGCCTTTTGAACAGGAAGGGCCGCTGAGCTCCCTTTGGAACGTTGTAGTTACAGGAGGCAGCCACAAGGCGGCAGCATTTTCCCACAGCTGGTCGGATTCCCCCCGAACGCAGACCTTGCGCACATGTGTGTTTTTGGAATATGAATTAGAGAGGAACGTGTCCGGACAGACACCTAAGGGCTTGTGTCTCACTCCTTCTCCCACTTACCCTTCCCACTCTCGATTCATCACACCCCCTGCAAACCCCTCCTGAAGAGTGTGTTGTCGGAGGCAAGTGGGGTGACTCTAAGGAAGGAGGTGAATGGCGGGAACTCCACCAGCAGGAGACCTGGACACCAGGTGATGTTTGAACACTGTTGTGCATGTCGGACCACCATCCTCTGGCTGCAGTGGGCTTGGCTTAGCTGCAGGAGGGCACACCTACATCTACAGAGACTGCTGCCAACCAGAAGGGACCAGGCACCACAGGTCCAAAGGGGTTAATTCGCTGGTGCAACCCACTCCCGCGCCGACCTGCCTCACTGTGACCACACTCCAACTTTGGTGCCCAAGCCTGCTCACGCTCCAGGGAAGTGACACCTGCGCATCTCTCTGAGGCCTGAGAGGAACATACTGGATCTCGATCATTTTGCTTTTTATAGAGATTCTAATTTCTGTCCATGTCTAGTGAATTACAATGCTGTTGACTTTCGCTGTGCAGCACCTTGATTCAGTTCTCCGTGTATGTATATATATACACATCCATTCTCTTTCGCATTCTCTTCCCACGTAGCTTAGTCCAGGGTGGTGCCGACCGCTCCCTGTGCTTTGTAGTAGGTGGTTGTGGATCGTCTGCTTTATACATATTAGAATGCATGTGTTAATCCCACCCTCCTCATTCAACCCACCTCCGCATGCCTTTGCCCTCTCGAAACCCTGTACTTGTGTTCTAAATCTGTGACTCTGTTTGTGCTTTCTACTTTCCTGGTATCGACTTTGAGATGCCACCTATATGTGCTATCGTTGGAATTTTCTCTTTCTCTGTTGGACGTCCCATGCTGAGTACAGGGAACTCCGGATCTATCGAAGATGCTGGAAATGGCAGGATATTATTCTGTTTCATGGCTGAGCAGTATTCCATGCTCTATGTGTACCAACTCTTCACTTTCCATTCATCTGGGGATGGACATTTTGTTTCTACTTTCAAGACTTGGCTGTTGTCAATAGGTGGCTAGTGACAGCTGGGGCACCCGTGTCTCTCTAAAGTACACATGGTTCTGCAAACGCTTCCAAAACACTGCAGAGGAAAGAACACTCCCAAACTCATTGTACGAAGCCATCCACCTGATCCCCAAACCAGACAAAGATACTACAAGAAAAGAAAACTGGAGAGCAATATCACCGATGAACTTAGATGCAAAAATCCTCAACAAGATACTAGCCAACAGACTCCAACATGACATTAAAAGGATCACACACCATGACACTGTGTTTTTACTTTCAAGCCTTGGCTCTTGTCAATAGGTGTGCAGGGGTCGCTGGCCTGCCTGGGTCTCCCCAAATGATACTTTACTGTGCAAAGACAGCCAGGAGGTGGATTGCCACATCATGTGGCCGGCTCTCTGGTTTTGTTTTGTTTTTGGCAGGAATCTCTTGATTGTTTTCAGTGGTGCCTGTTACCAGGGCGCAATACCACCAGTGGCTTAGGAGGCTTCCCTTTTCTCCAGGCCCTCTCCCGAAGGTATTGCTTCCAGACGTATTGACACTGGCAATCCTAACGGCTGCCAGGTGAAACCGCGAAGGCGTTTCAATTTCCATTTCTCCCATTCGCATGGGCGTGGAGCATATTTCCTGGGCCTTTCTTAGAAACCAACACAAAGGGAAACAAAACACGCATGGTGAATTCAACTTACCTCTTGAAACCGCCTGTTGCCAATCAATCCTGTTTCGGGCTCTTTTCCAGTGCCTATCCCCAGGACATTTTTGCAGCGGGGGTGTCAATTACAACCCCGCTGGCCTTTTGAACAGGAAGGGCCGCTGAGCTCCCTTTGGAACGTTGTAGTTACAGGAGGCGGCCACAAGGCGGCAGCATTTTCCCACAGCTGGTCGGATTCCCCAGGAACGCAGACCTTGCGCACACGCGTGTTCTTGGAATATGAATTAGAGAGGAACGTGTCCGGACAGACACCTAAGGGCTTGTGTCTCACTCCTTCTCCCACTTACCCTTCCCACTCTCGATTCATCACACCCCCTGCAAACCCCTCCTGAAGAGTGTGTTGTCGGAGGCAAGTGGGGTGACTCTAAGGAAGGAGGTGAATGGCGGGAACCCCACCAGCAGGAGACCTGGACACCAGGTGATGTTTGAACACTGTTGTGCATGTCGGACCACCATCCTCTGGCTGCAGTGGGCTTGGCTTAGCTGCAGGAGGGCACACCTACATCTACAGAGACTGCTGCCAACCAGAAGGGACCAGGCACCACAGGTCCAAAGGGGTTAATTCGCTGGTGCGACCCACTCCCGTGCCGACCTGCCTCACTGTGACCACACTCCAACTTTGGTGCCCAAGCCTGCTCACGCTCCAGGGAAGTGACACCCGCGCATCTCTCTGAGGCCTGAGAGGAACATACTGGATCTCGATCATTTTGCTTTTTATAGAGATTCTAATTTCTGTCCATGTCTAGTGAATTTACAATGCTGTTGACTTTCGCTGTGCAGCACCTTGATTCAGTTCTCCGTGTATGTATATATATACACATCCATTCTCTTTCGCATTCTCTTCCCACGTAGCTTAGTCCAGGGTGGTGCCGACCGCTCCCTGTGCTTTGTAGTAGGTGGTTGTGGATCGTCTGCTTTATACATATTAGAATGCATGTGTTAATCCCACCCTCCTCATTCAACCCACCTCCGCATGCCTTTGCCCTCTCGAAACCCTGTACTTGCGCTCTAAATCTGTGACTCTGTTTGTGCTTTCTACTTTCCTGGTATCAACTTTGAGATGCCACCTATACGTGCTATCGTTGGAATTTTCTCTTTCTCTGTTGGACGTCCCATGCTGAGTACAGGGAACTCCGGATCTATCGAAGATGCTGGAAATGGCAGGATATTATTCTGTTTCATGGCTGAGCAGTATTCCATGCTCTATGTGTACCAACTCTTCACTTTCCATTCATCTGGGGATGGACATTGTGTTTTTACTTTCAAGACTTGGCTGTTGTCAATAGGTGGCTAGTGACAGCTGGGGCACCCGTGTCTCTCTAAAGTACACATGGTTCTGCAAACGCTTCCAAAACACTGCAGAGGAAAGAACACTCCCAAACTCATTGTACGAAGCCATCCACCTGATCCCCAAACCAGACAAAGATACTACAAGAAAAGAAAACTGGAGAGCAATATCACCGATGAACTTAGATGCAAAAATCCTCAACAAGATACTAGCCAACAGACTCCAACATGACATTAAAAGGATCACACACCATGACACTGTGTTTTTACTTTCAAGCCTTGGCTCTTGTCAATAGGTGTGCAGGGGTCGCTGGCCTGCCCGGGTCTCCCCAAATGATACTTTACTGTGCAAAGACAGCCAGGAGGTGGATTGCCACATCATGTGGCCGGCTCTCTGGTTTTGTTTTGTTTTTGGCAGGAATCTCTTGATTGTTTTCAGTGGTGCCTGTTACCAGGGCGCAATACCACCAGTGGCTTAGGAGGCTTCCCTTTTCTCCAGGCCCTCTCCCGAAGGTATTGCTTCCAGACGTATTGACACTGGCAATCCTAACGGCTGCCAGGTGAAACCGCGAAGGCGTTTCAATTTCCATTTCTCCCATTCGCATGGGCGTGGAGCATATTTCCTGGGCCTTTCTTAGAAACCAACACAAAGGGAAACAAAACACGCATGGTGAATTCAACTTACCTCTTGAAACCGCCTGTTGCCAATCAATCCTGTTTCGGGCTCTTTTCCAGTGCCTATCCCCAGGACATTTTTGCAGCGGGGGTGTCAATTACAACCCCGCTGGCCTTTTGAACAGGAAGGGCCGCTGAGCTCCCTTTGGAACGTTGTAGTTACAGGAGGCGGCCACAAGGCGGCAGCATTTTCCCACAGCTGGTCGGATTCCCCAGGAACGCAGACCTTGCGCACACGCGTGTTCTTGGAATATGAATTAGAGAGGAACGTGTCCGGACAGACACCTAAGGGCTTGTGTCTCACTCCTTCTCCCACTTACCCTTCCCACTCTCGATTCATCACACCCCCTGCAAACCCCTCCTGAAGAGTGTGTTGTCGGAGGCAAGTGGGGTGACTCTAAGGAAGGAGGTGAATGGCGGGAACCCCACCAGCAGGAGACCTGGACACCAGGTGATGTTTGAACACTGTTGTGCATGTCGGACCACCATCCTCTGGCTGCAGTGGGCTTGGCTTAGCTGCAGGAGGGCACACCTACATCTACAGAGACTGCTGCCAACCAGAAGGGACCAGGCACCACAGGTCCAAAGGGGTTAATTCGCTGGTGCGACCCAATCCCGCGCCGACCTGCCTCACTGTGACCACACTCCAACTTTGGTGCCCAAGCCTGCTCACGCTCCAGGGAAGTGACACCCGCGCATCTCTCTGAGGCCTGAGAGGAACATACTGGATCTCGATCATTTTGCTTTTTATAGAGATTCTAATTTCTGTCCATGTCTAGTGAATTACAATGCTGTTGACTTTCGCTGTGCAGCACCTTGATTCAGTTCTCCGTGTATGTATATATATACACATCCATTCTCTTTCGCATTCTCTTCCCACGTAGCTTAGTCCAGGGTGGTGCCGACCGCTCCCTGTGCTTTGTAGTAGGTGGTTGTGGATCGTCTGCTTTATACATATTAGAATGCATGTGTTAATCCCACCCTCCTCATTCAACCCACCTCCGCATGCCTTTGCCCTCTCGAAACCCTGTACTTGTGTTCTAAATCTGTGACTCTGTTTGTGCTTTCTACTTTCCTGGTATCGACTTTGAGATGCCACCTATATGTGCTATCGTTGGAATTTTCTCTTTCTCTGTTGGACGTCCCATGCTGAGTACAGGGAACTCCGGATCTATCGAAGATGCTGGAAATGGCAGGATATTATTCTGTTTCATGGCTGAGCAGTATTCCATGCTCTATGTGTACCAACTCTTCACTTTCCATTCATCTGGGGATGGACATTTTGTTTCTACTTTCAAGACTTGGCTGTTGTCAATAGGTGGCTAGTGACAGCTGGGGCACCCGTGTCTCTCTAAAGTACACATGGTTCTGCAAACGCTTCCAAAACACTGCAGAGGAAAGAACACTCCCAAACTCATTGTACGAAGCCATCCACCTGATCCCCAAACCAGACAAAGATACTACAAGAAAAGAAAACTGGAGAGCAATATCACCGATGAACTTAGATGCAAAAATCCTCAACAAGATACTAGACAACAGACTCCAACATGACATTAAAAGGATCACACACCATGACACTGTGTTTTTACTTTCAAGCCTTGGCTCTTGTCAATAGGTGTGCAGGGGTCGCTGGCCTGCCCTGGTCTCCCCAAATGATACTTTACTGTGCAAAGACAGCCAGGAGGTGGATTGCCACATCATGTGGCCGGCTCTCTGGTTTTGTTTTGTTTTAGGCAGGAATCTCTTGATTGTTTTCAGTGGTGCCTGTTACCAGGGTGCAATACCACCAGTGGCTTAGGAGGCTTCCCTTTTCTCCAGGCCCTCTCCCGAAGGTATTGCTTCCAGACGTATTGACACTGGCAATCCTAACGGCTGCCAGGTGAAACCGCGAAGGCGTTTCAATTTCCATTTCTCCCATTCGCATGGGCGTGGAGCATATTTCCTGGGCCTTTCTTAGAAAACAACACAAAGGGAAACAAAACACGCATGGTGAATTCAACTTACCTCTTGAAACCGCCTGTTGCCAATCAATCCTGTTTCGGGCTCTTTTCCAGTGCCTATCCCCAGGACATTTTTGCAGCGGGGGTGTCAATTACAACCCCGCTGGCCTTTTGAACAGGAAGGGCCGCTGAGCTCCCTTTGGAACGTTGTAGTTACAGGAGGCAGCCACAAGGCGGCAGCATTTTCCCACAGCTGGTCGGATTCCCCCCGAACGCAGACCTTGCGCACATGTGTGTTTTTGGAATATGAATTAGAGAGGAACGTGTCCGGACAGACACCTAAGGGCTTGTGTCTCACTCCTTCTCCCACTTACCCTTCCCACTCTCGATTCATCACACCCCCTGCAAACCCCTCCTGAAGAGTGTGTTGTCGGAGGCAAGTGGGGTGACTCTAAGGAAGGAGGTGAATGGCGGGAACTCCACCAGCAGGAGACCTGGACACCAGGTGATGTTTGAACACTGTTGTGCATGTCGGACCACCATCCTCTGGCTGCAGTGGGCTTGGCTTAGCTGCAGGAGGGCACACCTACATCTACAGAGACTGCTGCCAACCAGAAGGGACCAGGCACCACAGGTCCAAAGGGGTTAATTCGCTGGTGCAACCCACTCCCGCGCCGACCTGCCTCACTGTGACCACACTCCAACTTTGGTGCCCAAGCCTGCTCACGCTCCAGGGAAGTGACACCCGCGCAGCTCTCTCAGGCCTGAGAGGAACATACTGGATCTCGATCATTTTGCTTTTTATAGAGATTCTAATTTCTGTCCATGTCTAGTGAATTACAATGCTGTTGACTTTCGCTGTGCAGCACCTTGATTCAGTTCTCCGTGTATGTATATATATACACATCCATTCTCTTTCGCATTCTCTTCCCACGTAGCTTAGTCCAGGGTGGTGCCGACCGCTCCCTGTGCTTTGTAGTAGGTGGTTGTGGATCGTCTGCTTTATACATATTAGAATGCATGTGTTAATCCCACCCTCCTCATTCAACCCACCTCCGCATGCCTTTGCCCTCTCGAAACCCTGTACTTGTGTTCTAAATCTGTGACTCTGTTTGTGCTTTCTACTTTCCTGGTATCGACTTTGAGATGCCACCTATATGTGCTATCGTTGGAATTTTCTCTTTCTCTGTTGGACGTCCCATGCTGAGTACAGGGAACTCCGGATCTATCGAAGATGCTGGAAATGGCAGGATATTATTCTGTTTCATGGCTGAGCAGTATTCCATGCTCTATGTGTACCAACTCTTCACTTTCCATTCATCTGGGGATGGACATTTTGTTTCTACTTTCAAGACTTGGCTGTTGTCAATAGGTGGCTAGTGACAGCTGGGGCACCCGTGTCTCTCTAAAGTACACATGGTTCTGCAAACGCTTCCAAAACACTGCAGAGGAAAGAACACTCCCAAACTCATTGTACGAAGCCATCCACCTGATCCCCAAACCAGACAAAGATACTACAAGAAAAGAAAGCTGGAGAGCAATATCACCGATGAACTTAGATGCAAAAATCCTCAACAAGATACTAGCCAACAGACTCCAACATGACATTAAAAGGATCACACACCATGACACTGTGTGTTTACTTTCAAGCCTTGGCTCTTGTCAATAGGTGTGCAGGGGTCGCTGGCCTGCCCGGGTCTCCCCAAATGATACTTTACTGTGCAAAGACAGCCAGGAGGTGGATTGCCACATCATGTGGCCGGCTCTCTGGTTTTGTTTTGTTTTTGGCAGGAATCTCTTGATTGTTTTCAGTGGTGCCTGTTACCAGGGCGCAATACCACCAGTGGCTTAGGAGGCTTCCCTTTTCTCCAGGCCCTCTCCCGAAGGTATTGCTTCCAGACGTATTGACACTGGCAATCCTAACGGCTGCCAGGTGAAACCGCGAAGGCGTTTCAATTTCCATTTCTCCCATTCGCATGGGCGTGGAGCATATTTCCTGGGCCTTTCTTAGAAACCAACACAAAGGGAAACAAAACACGCATGGTGAATTCAACTTACCTCTTGAAACCGCCTGTTGCCAATCAATCCTGTTTCGGGCTCTTTTCCAGTGCCTATCCCCAGGACATTTTTGCAGCGGGGGTGTCAATTACAACCCCGCTGGCCTTTTGAACAGGAAGGGCCGCTGAGCTCCCTTTGGAACGTTGTAGTTACAGGAGGCAGCCACAAGGCGGCAGCATTTTCCCACAGCTGGTCGGATTCCCCCCGAACGCAGACCTTGCGCACATGTGTGTTTTTGGAATATGAATTAGAGAGGAACGTGTCCGGACAGACACCTAAGGGCTTGTGTCTCACTCCTTCTCCCACTTACCCTTCCCACTCTCGATTCATCACACCCCCTGCAAACCCCTCCTGAAGAGTGTGTTGTCGGAGGCAAGTGGGGTGACTCTAAGGAAGGAGGTGAATGGCGGGAACTCCACCAGCAGGAGACCTGGACACCAGGTGATGTTTGAACACTGTTGTGCATGTCGGACCACCATCCTCTGGCTGCAGTGGGCTTGGCTTAGCTGCAGGAGGGCACACCTACATCTACAGAGACTGCTGCCAACCAGAAGGGACCAGGCACCACAGGTCCAAAGGGGTTAATTCGCTGGTGCAACCCACTCCCGCGCCGACCTGCCTCACTGTGACCACACTCCAACTTTGGTGCCCAAGCCTGCTCACGCTCCAGGGAAGTGACACCCGCGCAGCTCTCTCAGGCCTGAGAGGAACATACTGGATCTCGATCATTTTGCTTTTTATAGAGATTCTAATTTCTGTCCATGTCTAGTGAATTACAATGCTGTTGACTTTCGCTGTGCAGCACCTTGATTCAGTTCTCCGTGTATGTATATATATACACATCCATTCTCTTTCGCATTCTCTTCCCACGTAGCTTAGTCCAGGGTGGTGCCGACCGCTCCCTGTGCTTTGTAGTAGGTGGTTGTGGATCGTCTGCTTTATACATATTAGAATGCATGTGTTAATCCCACCCTCCTCATTCAACCCACCTCCGCATGCCTTTGCCCTCTCGAAACCCTGTACTTGTGTTCTAAATCTGTGACTCTGTTTGTGCTTTCTACTTTCCTGGTATCGACTTTGAGATGCCACCTATATGTGCTATCGTTGGAATTTTCTCTTTCTCTGTTGGACGTCCCATGCTGAGTACAGGGAACTCCGGATCTATCGAAGATGCTGGAAATGGCAGGATATTATTCTGTTTCATGGCTGAGCAGTATTCCATGCTCTATGTGTACCAACTCTTCACTTTCCATTCATCTGGGGATGGACATTTTGTTTCTACTTTCAAGACTTGGCTGTTGTCAATAGGTGGCTAGTGACAGCTGGGGCACCCGTGTCTCTCTAAAGTACACATGGTTCTGCAAACGCTTCCAAAACACTGCAGAGGAAAGAACACTCCCAAACTCATTGTACGAAGCCATCCACCTGATCCCCAAACCAGACAAAGATACTACAAGAAAAGAAAACTGGAGAGCAATATCACCGATGAACTTAGATGCAAAAATCCTCAACAAGATACTAGCCAACAGACTCCAACATGACATTAAAAGGATCACACACCATGACACTGTGTTTTTACTTTCAAGCCTTGGCTCTTGTCAATAGGTGTGCAGGGGTCGCTGGCCTGCCCGGGTCTCCCCAAATGATACTTTACTGTGCAAAGACAGCCAGGAGGTGGATTGCCACATCATGTGGCCGGCTCTCTGGTTTTGTTTTGTTTTTGGCAGGAATCTCTTGATTGTTTTCAGTGGTGCCTGTTACCAGGGCGCAATACCACCAGTGGCTTAGGAGGCTTCCCTTTTCTCCAGGCCCTCTCCCGAAGGTATTGCTTCCAGACGTATTGACACTGGCAATCCTAACGGCTGCCAGGTGAAACCGCGAAGGCGTTTCAATTTCCATTTCTCCCATTCGCATGGGCGTGGAGCATATTTCCTGGGCCTTTCTTAGAAACCAACACAAAGGGAAACAAAACACGCATGGTGAATTCAACTTACCTCTTGAAACCGCCTGTTGCCAATCAATCCTGTTTCGGGCTCTTTTCCAGTGCCTATCCCCAGGACATTTTTGCAGCGGGGGTGTCAATTACAACCCCGCTGGCCTTTTGAACAGGAAGGGCCGCTGAGCTCCCTTTGGAACGTTGTAGTTACAGGAGGCGGCCACAAGGCGGCAGCATTTTCCCACAGCTGGTCGGATTCCCCAGGAACGCAGACCTTGCGCACACGCGTGTTCTTGGAATATGAATTAGAGAGGAACGTGTCCGGACAGACACCTAAGGGCTTGTGTCTCACTCCTTCTCCCACTTACCCTTCCCACTCTCGATTCATCACACCCCCTGCAAACCCCTCCTGAAGAGTGTGTTGTCGGAGGCAAGTGGGGTGACTCTAAGGAAGGAGGTGAATGGCGGGAACCCCACCAGCAGGAGACCTGGACACCAGGTGATGTTTGAACACTGTTGTGCATGTCGGACCGCCATCCTCTGGCTGCAGTGGGCTTGGCTTAGCTGCAGGAGGGCACACCTACATCTACAGAGACTGCTGCCAACCAGAAGGGACCAGGCACCACAGGTCCAAAGGGGTTAATTCGCTGGTGCGACCCACTCCCGCGCCGACCTGCCTCACTGTGACCACACTCCAACTTTGGTGCCCAAGCCTGCTCACGCTCCAGGGAAGTGACACCCGCGCATCTCTCTGAGGCCTGAGAGGAACATACTGGATCTCGATCATTTTGCTTTTTATAGAGATTCTAATTTCTGTCCATGTCTAGTGAATTACAATGCTGTTGACTTTCGCTGTGCAGCACCTTGATTCAGTTCTCCGTGTATGTATATATATACACATCCATTCTCTTTCGCATTCTCTTCCCACGTAGCTTAGTCCAGGGTGGTGCCGACCGCTCCCTGTGCTTTGTAGTAGGTGGTTGTGGATCGTCTGCTGTATACATATTAGAATGCATGTGTTAATCCCACCCTCCTCATTCAACCCACCTCCGCATGCCTTTGCCCTCTCGAAACCCTGTACTTGTGTTCTAAATCTGTGACTCTGTTTGTGCTTTCTACTTTCCTGGTATCGACTTTGAGATGCCACCTATATGTGCTATCGTTGGAATTTTCTCTTTCTCTGTTGGACGTCCCATGCTGAGTACAGGGAACTCCGGATCTATCGAAGATGCTGGAAATGGCAGGATATTATTCTGTTTCATGGCTGAGCAGTATTCCATGCTCTATGTGTACCAACTCTTCACTTTCCATTCATCTGGGGATGGACATTTTGTTTCTACTTTCAAGACTTGGCTGTTGTCAATAGGTGGCTAGTGACAGCTGGGGCACCCGTGTCTCTCTAAAGTACACATGGTTCTGCAAACGCTTCCAAAACACTGCAGAGGAAAGAACACTCCCAAACTCATTGTACGAAGCCATCCACCTGATCCCCAAACCAGACAAAGATACTACAAGAAAAGAAAACTGGAGAGCAATATCACCGATGAACTTAGATGCAAAAATCCTCAACAAGATACTAGCCAACAGACTCCAACATGACATTAAAAGGATCACACATCATGACACTGTGTTTTTACTTTCAAGCCTTGGCTCTTGTCAATAGGTGTGCAGGGGTCGCTGGCCTGCCCGGGTCTCCCCAAATGATACTTTACTGTGCAAAGACAGCCAGGAGGTGGATTGCCACATCATGTGGCCGGCTCTCTGGTTTTGTTTTGTTTTTGGCAGGAATCTCTTGATTGTTTTCAGTGGTGCCTGTTACCAGGGCGCAATACCACCAGTGGCTTAGGAGGCTTCCCTTTTCTCCAGGCCCTCTCCCGAAGGTATTGCTTCCAGACGTATTGACACTGGCAATCCTAACGACTGCCAGGTGAAACCGTGAAGGCGTTTCAATTTCCATTTCTCCCATTCGCATGGGCGTGGAGCATATTTCCTGGGCCTTTCTTAGAAACCAACACAAAGGGAAACAAAACACGCATGGTGAATTCAACTTACCTCTTGAAACCGCCTGTTGCCAATCAATCCTGTTTCGGGCTCTTTTCCAGTGCCTATCCCCAGGACATTTTTGCAGCGGGGGTGTCAATTACAACCCCGCTGGCCTTTTGAACAGGAAGGGCCGCTGAGCTCCCTTTGGAACGTTGTAGTTACAGGAGGCAGCTTCAAGGCGGCAGCATTTTCCCACAGCTGGTCGGATTCCCCCCGAACGCAGACCTTGCGCACATGTGTGTTTTTGGAATATGAATTAGAGAGGAACGTGTCCGGACAGACACCTAAGGGCTTGTGTCTCACTCCTTCTCCCACTTACCCTTCCCACTCTCGATTCATCACACCCCCTGCAAACCCCTCCTGAAGAGTGTGTTGTCGGAGGCAAGTGGGGTGACTCTAAGGAAGGAGGTGAATGGCGGGAACTCCACCAGCAGGAGACCTGGACACCAGGTGATGTTTGAACACTGTTGTGCATGTCGGACCACCATCCTCTGGCTGCAGTGGGCTTGGCTTAGCTTCAGGAGGGCACACCTACATCTACAGAGACTGCTGCCAACCAGAAGGGACCAGGCACCACAGGTCCAAAGGGGTTAATTCGCTGGTGCAACCCACTCCCGCGCCGACCTGCCTCACTGTGACCACACTCCAACTTTGGTGCCCAAGCCTGCTCACGCTCCAGGGAAGTGACACCCGCGCATCTCTCTGAGGCCTGAGAGGAACATACTGGATCTCGATCATTTTGCTTTTTATAGAGATTCTAATTTCTGTCCATGTCTAGTGAATTACAATGCTGTTGACTTTCGCTGTGCAGCACCTTGATTCAGTTCTCCGTGTATGTATATATATACACATCCATTCTCTTTCGCATTCTCTTCCCACGTAGCTTAGTCCAGGGTGGTGGCGACCGCTCCCTGTGCTTTGTAGTAGGTGGTTGTGGATCGTCTGCTTTATACATATTAGAATGCATGTGTTAATCCCACCCTCCTCATTCAACCCACCTCCGCATGCCTTTGCCCTCTCGAAACCCTGTACTTGTGTTCTAAATCTGTGACTCTGTTTGTGCTTTCTACTTTCCTGGTATCGACTTTGAGATGCCACCTATATGTGCTATCGTTGGAATTTTCTCTTTCTCTGTTGGACGTCCCATGCTGAGTACAGGGAACTCCGGATCTATCGAAGATGCTGGAAATGGCAGGATATTATTCTGTTTCATGGCTGAGCAGTATTCCATGCTCTATGTGTACCAACTCTTCACTTTCCATTCATCTGGGGATGGACATTTTGTTTCTACTTTCAAGACTTGGCTGTTGTCAATAGGTGGCTAGTGACAGGTGGGGCACCCGTGTCTCTCTAAAGTACACATGGTTCTGCAAACGCTTCCAAAACACTGCAGAGGAAAGAACACTCCCAAACTCATTGTACGAAGCCATCCACCTGATCCCCAAACCAGACAAAGATACTACAAGAAAAGAAAACTGGAGAGCAATATCACCGATGAACTTAGATGCAAAAATCCTCAACAAGATACTAGCCAACAGACTCCAACATGACATTAAAAGGATCACACACCATGACACTGTGTTTTTACTTTCAAGCCTTGGCTCTTGTCAATAGGTGTGCAGGGGTCGCTGGCCTGCCCTGGTCTCCCCAAATGATACTTTACTGTGCAAAGACAGCCAGGAGGTGGATTGCCACATCATGTGGCCGGCTCTCTGGTTTTGTTTTGTTTTTGGCAGGAATCTCTTGATTGTTTTCAGTGGTGCCTGTTACCAGGGTGCAATACCACCAGTGGCTTAGGAGGCTTCCCTTTTCTCCAGGCCCTCTCCCGAAGGTATTGCTTCCAGACGTATTGACACTGGCAATCCTAACGGCTGCCAGGTGAAACCGCGAAGGCGTTTCAATTTCCATTTCTCCCATTCGCATGGGCGTGGAGCATATTTCCTGGGCCTTTCTTAGAAACCAACACAAAGGGAAACAAAACACGCATGGTGAATTCAACTTACCTCTTGAAACCGCCTGTTGCCAATCAATCCTGTTTCGGGCTCTTTTCCAGTGCCTATCCCCAGGACATTTTTGCAGCGGGGGTGTCAATTACAACCCCGCTGGCCTTTTGAACAGGAAGGGCCGCTGAGCTCCCTTTGGAACGTTGTAGTTACAGGAGGCGGCCACAAGGCGGCAGCATTTTCCCACAGCTGGTCGGATTCCCCAGGAACGCAGACCTTGCGCACACGCGTGTTCTTGGAATATGAATTAGAGAGGAACGTGTCCGGACAGACACCTAAGGGCTTGTGTCTCACTCCTTCTCCCACTTACCCTTCCCACTCTCGATTCATCACACCCCCTGCAAACCCCTCCTGAAGAGTGTGTTGTCGGAGGCAAGTGGGGTGACTCTAAGGAAGGAGGTGAATGGCGGGAACCCCACCAGCAGGAGACCTGGACACCAGGTGATGTTTGAACACTGTTGTGCATGTCGGACCGCCATCCTCTGGCTGCAGTGGGCTTGGCTTAGCTGCAGGAGGGCACACCTACATCTACAGAGACTGCTGCCAACCAGAAGGGACCAGGCACCACAGGTCCAAAGGGGTTAATTCGCTGGTGCGACCCACTCCCGCGCCGACCTGCCTCACTGTGACCACACTCCAACTTTGGTGCCCAAGCCTGCTCACGCTCCAGGGAAGTGACACCCGCGCATCTCTCTGAGGCCTGAGAGGAACATACTGGATCTCGATCATTTTGCTTTTTATAGAGATTCTAATTTCTGTCCATGTCTAGTGAATTACAATGCTGTTGACTTTCGCTGTGCAGCACCTTGATTCAGTTCTCCGTGTATGTATATATATACACATCCATTCTCTTTCGCATTCTCTTCCCACGTAGCTTAGTCCAGGGTGGTGGCGACCGCTCCCTGTGCTTTGTAGTAGGTGGTTGTGGATCGTCTGCTTTATACATATTAGAATGCATGTGTTAATCCCACCCTCCTCATTCAACCCACCTCCGCATGCCTTTGCCCTCTCGAAACCCTGTACTTGTGTTCTAAATCTGTGACTCTGTTTGTGCTTTCTACTTTCTTGGTATCGACTTTGAGATGCCACCTATATGTGCTATCGTTGGAATTTTCTCTTTCTCTGTTGGACGTCCCATGCTGAGTACAGGGAACTCCGGATCTATCGAAGATGCTGGAAATGGCAGGATATTATTCTGTTTCATGGCTGAGCAGTATTCCATGCTCTATGTGTACCAACTCTTCACTTTCCATTCATCTGGGGATGGACATTTTGTTTCTACTTTCAAGACTTGGCTGTTGTCAATAGGTGGCTAGTGACAGCTGGGGCACCCGTGTCTCTCTAAAGTACACATGGTTCTGCAAACGCTTCCAAAACACTGCAGAGGAAAGAACACTCCCAAACTCATTGTACGAAGCCATCCACCTGATCCCCAAACCAGACAAAGATACTACAAGAAAAGAAAACTGGAGAGCAATATCACCGATGAACTTAGATGCAAAAATCCTCAACAAGATACTAGCCAACAGACTCCAACATGACATTAAAAGGATCACACACCATGACACTGTGTTTTTACTTTCAAGCCTTGGCTCTTGTCAATAGGTGTGCAGGGGTCGCTGGCCTGCCCGGGTCTCCCCAAATGATACTTTACTGTGCAAAGACAGCCAGGAGGTGGATTGCCACATCATGTGGCCGGCTCTCTGGTTTTGTTTTGTTTTTGGCAGGAATCTCTTGATTGTTTTCAGTGGTGCCTGTTACCAGGGCGCAATACCACCAGTGGCTTAGGAGGCTTCCCTTTTCTCCAGGCCCTCTCCCGAAGGTATTGCTTCCAGACGTATTGACACTGGCAATCCTAACGGCTGCCAGGTGAAACCGTGAAGGCGTTTCAATTTCCATTTCTCCCATTCGCATGGGCGTGGAGCATATTTCCTGGGCCTTTCTTAGAAACCAACACAAAGGGAAACAAAACACGCATGGTGAATTCAACTTACCTCTTGAAACCGCCTGTTGCCAATCAATCCTGTTTCGGGCTCTTTTCCAGTGCCTATCCCCAGGACATTTTTGCAGCGGGGGTGTCAATTACAACCCCGCTGGCCTTTTGAACAGGAAGGGCCGCTGAGCTCCCTTTGGAACGTTGTAGTTACAGGAGGCAGCTTCAAGGCGGCAGCATTTTCCCACAGCTGGTCGGATTCCCCCCGAACGCAGACCTTGCGCACATGTGTGTTTTTGGAATATGAATTAGAGAGGAACGTGTCCGGACAGACACCTAAGGGCTTGTGTCTCACTCCTTCTCCCACTTACCCTTCCCACTCTCGATTCATCACACCCCCTGCAAACCCCTCCTGAAGAGTGTGTTGTCGGAGGCAAGTGGGGTGACTCTAAGGAAGGAGGTGAATGGCGGGAACTCCACCAGCAGGAGACCTGGACACCAGCTGATGTTTGAACACTGTTGTGCATGTCGGACCACCATCCTCTGGCTGCAGTGGGCTTGGCTTAGCTTCAGGAGGGCACACCTACATCTACAGAGACTGCTGCCAACCAGAAGGGACCAGGCACCACAGGTCCAAAGGGGTTAATTCGCTGGTGCAACCCACTCCCGCGCCGACCTGCCTCACTGTGACCACACTCCAACTTTGGTGCCCAAGCCTGCTCACGCTCCAGGGAAGTGACACCCGCGCATCTCTCTCAGGCCTGAGAGGAACATACTGGATCTCGATCATTTTGCTTTTTATAGAGATTCTAATTTCTGTCCATGTCTAGTGAATTTACAATGCTGTTGACTTTCACTGTGCAGCACCTTGATTCAGTTCTCCGTGTATGTATATATATACACATCCATTCTCTTTCGCATTCTCTGCCCACGTAGCTTAGTCCAGGGTGGTGGCGACCGCTCCCTGTGCTTTGTAGTAGGTGGTTGTGGATCGTCTGCTTTATACATATTAGAATGCATGTGTTAATCCCACCCTCCTCATTCAACCCACCTCCGCATGCCTTTGCCCTCTCGAAACCCTGTACTTGCGTTCTAAATCTGTGACTCTGTTTGTGCTTTCTACTTTCCTGGTATCGACTTTGAGATGCCACCTATACGTGCTATCGTTGGAATTTTCTCTTTCTCTGTTGGACGTCCCATGCTGAGTACAGGGAACTCCGGATCTATCGAAGATGCTGGAAATGGCAGGATATTATTCTGTTTCATGGCTGAGCAGTATTCCATGCTCTATGTGTACCAACTCTTCACTTTCCATTCATCTGGGGATGGACATTGTGTTTTTACTTTCAAGACTTGGCTGTTGTCAATAGGTGGCTAGTGACAGCTGGGGCACCCGTGTCTCTCTAAAGTACACATGGTTCTGCAAACGCTTCCATAACACTGCAGAGGAAAGAACACTCCCAAACTCATTGTACGAAGCCATCCACCTGATCCCCAAACCAGACAAAGATACTACAAGAAAAGAAAACTGGAGAGCAATATCACCGATGAACTTAGATGCAAAAATCCTCAACAAGATACTAGCCAACAGACTCCAACATGACATTAAAAGGATCACACACCATGACACTGTGTTTTTACTTTCAAGCCTTGGCTCTTGTCAATAGGTGTGCAGGGGTCGCTGGCCTGCCCGGGTCTCCCCAAATGATACTTTACTGTGCAAAGACAGCCAGGAGGTGGATTGCCACATCATGTGGCCGGCTCTCTGGTTTTGTTTTGTTTTTGGCAGGAATCTCTTGATTGTTTTCAGTGGTGCCTGTTACCAGGGCGCAATACCACCAGTGGCTTAGGAGGCTTCCCTTTTCTCCAGGCCCTCTCCCGAAGGTATTGCTTCCAGACGTATTGACACTGGCAATCCTAACGGCTGCCAGGTGAAACCGCGAAGGCGTTTCAATTTCCATTTCTCCCATTCGCATGGGCGTGGAGCATATTTCCTGGGCCTTTCTTAGAAACCAACACAAAGGGAAACAAAACACGCATGGTGAATTCAACTTACCTCTTGAAACCGCCTGTTGCCAATCAATCCTGTTTCGGGCTCTTTTCCAGTGCCTATCCCCAGGACATTTTTGAAGCGGGGGTGTCAATTACAACCCCGCTGGCCTTTTGAACAGGAAGGGCCGCTGAGCTCCCTTTGGAACGTTGTAGTCACAGGAGGCGGCCACAAGGTGGCAGCATTTTCCCACAGCTGGTCGGATTCCCCAGGAACGCAGACCTTGCGCACACGCGTGTTCTTGGAATATGAATTAGAGAGGAACGTGTCCGGACAGACACCTAAGGGCTTGTGTCTCACTCCTTCTCCCACTTACCCTTCCCACTCTCGATTCATCACACCCCCTGCAAACCCCTCCTGAAGAGTGTGTTGTCGGAGGCAAGTGGGGTGACTCTAAGGAAGGAGGTGAATGGCGGGAACCCCACCAGCAGGAGACCTGGACACCAGGTGATGTTTGAACACTGTTGTGCATGTCGGACCACCATCCTCTGGCTGCAGTGGGCTTGGCTTAGCTGCAGGAGGGCACACCTACATCTACAGAGACTGCTGCCAACCAGAAGGGACCAGGCACCACAGGTCCAAAGGGGTTAATTCGCTGGTGCGACCCACTCCCGCGCCGACCTGCCTCACTGTGACCACACTCCAACTTTGGTGCCCAAGCCTGCTCACGCTCCAGGGAAGTGACACCCGCGCATCTCTCTGAGGCCTGAGAGGAACATACTGGATCTCGATCATTTTGCTTTTTATAGAGATTCTAATTTCTGTCCATGTCTAGTGAATTTACAATGCTGTTGACTTTCGCTGTGCAGCACCTTGATTCAGTTCTCCGTGTATGTATATATATACACATCCATTCTCTTTCGCATTCTCTTCCCACGTAGCTTAGTCCAGGGTGGTGGCGACCGCTCCCTGTGCTTTGTAGTAGGTGGTTGTGGATCGTCTGCTTTATACATATTAGAATGCATGTGTTAATCCCACCCTCCTCATTCAACCCACCTCCGCATGCCTTTGCCCTCTCGAAACCCTGTACTTGTGTTCTAAATCTGTGACTCTGTTTGTGCTTTCTACTTTCCTGGTATCGACTTTGAGATGCCACCTATATGTGCTATCGTTGGAATTTTCTCTTTCTCTGTTGGACGTCCCATGCTGAGTACAGGGAACTCCGGATCTATCGAAGATGCTGGAAATGGCAGGATATTATTCTGTTTCATGGCTGAGCAGTATTCCATGCTCTATGTGTACCAACTCTTCACTTTCCATTCATCTGGGGATGGACATTGTGTTTTTACTTTCAAGACTTGGCTGTTGTCAATAGGTGGCTAGTGACAGCTGGGGCACCCGTGTCTCTCTAAAGTACACATGGTTCTGCAAACGCTTCCAAAACACTGCAGAGGAAAGAACACTCCCAAACTCATTGTACGAAGCCATCCACCTGATCCCCAAACCAGACAAAGATACTACAAGAAAAGAAAACTGGAGAGCAATATCACCGATGAACTTAGATGCAAAAATCCTCAACAAGATACTAGCCAACAGACTCCAACATGACATTAAAAGGATCACACACCATGACACTGTGTTTTTACTTTCAAGCCTTGGCTCTTGTCAATAGGTGTGCAGGGGTCGCTGGCCTGCCCGGGTCTCCCCAAATGATACTTTACTGTGCAAAGACAGCCAGGAGGTGGATTGCCACATCATGTGGCCGGCTCTCTGGTTTTGTTTTGTTTTTGGCAGGAATCTCTTGATTGTTTTCAGTGGTGCCTGTTACCAGGGCGCAATACCACCAGTGGCTTAGGAGGCTTCCCTTTTCTCCAGGCCCTCTCCCGAAGGTATTGCTTCCAGACGTATTGACACTGGCAATCCTAACGGCTGCCAGGTGAAACCGCGAAGGCGTTTCAATTTCCATTTCTCCCATTCGCATGGGCGTGGAGCATATTTCCTGGGCCTTTCTTAGAAACCAACACAAAGGGAAACAAAACACGCATGGTGAATTCAACTTACCTCTTGAAACCGCCTGTTGCCAATCAATCCTGTTTCGGGCTCTTTTCCAGTGCCTATCCCCAGGACATTTTTGCAGCGGGGGTGTCAATTACAACCCCGCTGGCCTTTTGAACAGGAAGGGCCGCTGAGCTCCCTTTGGAACGTTGTAGTTACAGGAGGCAGCCACAAGGCGGCAGCATTTTCCCACAGCTGGTCGGATTCCCCCCGAACGCAGACCTTGCGCACATGTGTGTTCTTGGAATATGAATTAGAGAGGAACGTGTCCGGACAGACACCTAAGGGCTTGTGTCTCACTCCTTCTCCCACTTACCCTTCCCACTCTCGATTCATCACACCCCCTGCAAACCCCTCCTGAAGAGTGTGTTGTCGGAGGCAAGTGGGGTGACTCTAAGGAAGGAGGTGAATGGCGGGAACTCCACCAGCAGGAGACCTGGACACCAGGTGATGTTTGAACACTGTTGTGCATGTCGGACCACCATCCTCTGGCTGCAGTGGGCTTGGCTTAGCTTCAGGAGGGCACACCTACATCTACAGAGACTGCTGCCAACCAGAAGGGACCAGGCACCACAGGTCCAAAGGGGTTAATTCGCTGGTGCAACCCACTCCCGCGCCGACCTGCCTCACTGTGACCACACTCCAACTTTGGTGCCCAAGCCTGCTCACGCTCCAGGGAAGTGACACCCGCGCATCTCTCTGAGGCCTGAGAGGAACATACTGGATCTCGATCATTTTGCTTTTTATAGAGATTCTAATTTCTGTCCATGTCTAGTGAATTACAATGCTGTTGACTTTCGCTGTGCAGCACCTTGATTCAGTTCTCCGTGTATGTATATATATACACATCCATTCTCTTTCGCATTCTCTTCCCACGTAGCTTAGTCCAGGGTGGTGCCGACCGCTCCCTGTGCTTTGTAGTAGGTGGTTGTGGATCGTCTGCTTTATACATATTAGAATGCATGTGTTAATCCCACCCTCCTCATTCAACCCACCTCCGCATGCCTTTGCCCTCTCGAAACCCTGTACTTGTGTTCTAAATCTGTGACTCTGTTTGTGCTTTCTACTTTCCTGGTATCGACTTTGAGATGCCACCTATATGTGCTATCGTTGGAATTTTCTCTTTCTCTGTTGGACGTCCCATGCTGAGTACAGGGAACTCCGGATCTATCGAAGATGCTGGAAATGGCAGGATATTATTCTGTTTCATGGCTGAGCAGTATTCCATGCTCTATGTGTACCAACTCTTCACTTTCCATTCATCTGGGGATGGACATTTTGTTTCTACTTTCAAGACTTGGCTGTTGTCAATAGGTGGCTAGTGACAGCTGGGGCACCCGTGTCTCTCTAAAGTACACATGGTTCTGCAAACGCTTCCAAAACACTGCAGAGGAAAGAACACTCCCAAACTCATTGTACGAAGCCATCCACCTGATCCCCAAACCAGACAAAGATACTACAAGAAAAGAAAACTGGAGAGCAATATCACCGATGAACTTAGATGCAAAAATCCTCAACAAGATACTAGCCAACAGACTCCAACATGACATTAAAAGGATCACACACCATGACACTGTGTTTTTACTTTCAAGCCTTGGCTCTTGTCAATAGGTGTGCAGGGGTCGCTGGCCTGCCCGGGTCTCCCCAAATGATACTTTACTGTGCAAAGACAGCCAGGAGGTGGATTGCCACATCATGTGGCCGGCTCTCTGGTTTTGTTTTGTTTTTGGCAGGAATCTCTTGATTGTTTTCAGTGGTGCCTGTTACCAGGGCGCAATACCACCAGTGGCTTAGGAGGCTTCCCTTTTCTCCAGGCCCTCTCCCGAAGGTATTGCTTCCAGACGTATTGACACTGGCAATCCTAACGGCTGCCAGGTGAAACCGCGAAGGCGTTTCAATTTCCATTTCTCCCATTCGCATGGGCGTGGAGCATATTTCCTGGGCCTTTCTTAGAAACCAACACAAAGGGAAACAAAACACGCATGGTGAATTCAACTTACCTCTTGAAACCGCCTGTTGCCAATCAATCCTGTTTCGGGCTCTTTTCCAGTGCCTATCCCCAGGACATTTTTGCAGCGGGGGTGTCAATTACAACCCCGCTGGCCTTTTGAACAGGAAGGGCCGCTGAGCTCCCTTTGGAACGTTGTAGTTACAGGAGGCAGCCACAAGGCGGCAGCATTTTCCCACAGCTGGTCGGATTCCCCCCGAACGCAGACCTTGCGCACATGTGTGTTCTTGGAATATGAATTAGAGAGGAACGTGTCCGGACAGACACCTAAGGGCTTGTGTCTCACTCCTTCTCCCACTTACCCTTCCCACTCTCGATTCATCACACCCCCTGCAAACCCCTCCTGAAGAGTGTGTTGTCGGAGGCAAGTGGGGTGACTCTAAGGAAGGAGGTGAATGGCGGGAACTCCACCAGCAGGAGACCTGGACACCAGGTGATGTTTGAACACTGTTGTGCATGTCGGACCACCATCCTCTGGCTGCAGTGGGCTTGGCTTAGCTGCAGGAGGGCACACCTACATCTACAGAGACTGCTGCCAACCAGAAGGGACCAGGCACCACAGGTCCAAAGGGGTTAATTCGCTGGTGCAACCCACTCCCGCGCCGACCTGCCTCACTGTGACCACACTCCAACTTTGGTGCCCAAGCCTGCTCACGCTCCAGGGAAGTGACACCCGCGCAGCTCTCTCAGGCCTGAGAGGAACATACTGGATCTCGATCATTTTGCTTTTTATAGAGATTCTAATTTCTGTCCATGTCTAGTGAATTACAATGCTGTTGACTTTCGCTGTGCAGCACCTTGATTCAGTTCTCCGTGTATGTATATATATACACATCCATTCTCTTTCGCATTCTCTTCCCACGTAGCTTAGTCCAGGGTGGTGCCGACTGCTCCCTGTGCTTTGTAGTAGGTGGTTGTGGATCGTCTGCTTTATACATATTAGAATGCATGTGTTAATCCCACCCTCCTCATTCAACCCACCTCCGCATGCCTTTGCCCTCTCGAAACCCTGTACTTGTGTTCTAAATCTGTGACTCTGTTTGTGCTTTCTACTTTCCTGGTATCGACTTTGAGATGCCACCTATATGTGCTATCGTTGGAATTTTCTCTTTCTCTGTTGGACGTCCCATGCTGAGTACAGGGAACTCCGGATCTATCGAAGATGCTGGAAATGGCAGGATATTATTCTGTTTCATGGCTGAGCAGTATTCCATGCTCTATGTGTACCAACTCTTCACTTTCCATTCATCTGGGGATGGACATTTTGTTTCTACTTTCAAGACTTGGCTGTTGTCAATAGGTGGCTAGTGACAGCTGGGGCACCCGTGTCTCTCTAAAGTACACATGGTTCTGCAAACGCTTCCAAAACACTGCAGAGGAAAGAACACTCCCAAACTCATTGTACGAAGCCATCCACCTGATCCCCAAACCAGACAAAGATACTACAAGAAAAGAAAACTGGAGAGCAATATCACCGATGAACTTAGATGCAAAAATCCTCAACAAGATACTAGCCAACAGACTCCAACATGACATTAAAAGGATCACACACCATGACACTGTGTTTTTACTTTCAAGCCTAGGCTCTTGTCAATAGGTGTGCAGGGGTCGCTGGCCTGCCCGGGTCTCCCCAAATGATACTTTACTGTGCAAAGACAGCCAGGAGGTGGATTGCCACATCATGTGGCCGGCTCTCTGGTTTTGTTTTGTTTTTGGCAGGAATCTCTTGATTGTTTTCAGTGGTGCCTGTTACCAGGGCGCAATACCACCAGTGGCTTAGGAGGCTTCCCTTTTCTCCAGGCCCTCTCCCGAAGGTATTGCTTCCAGACGTATTGACACTGGCAATCCTAACGGCTGCCAGGTGAAACCGCGAAGGCGTTTCAATTTCCATTTCTCCCATTCGCATGGGCGTGGAGCATATTTCCTGGGCCTTTCTTAGAAACCAACACAAAGGGAAACAAAACACGCATGGTGAATTCAACTTACCTCTTGAAACCGCCTGTTGCCAATCAATCCTGTTTCGGGCTCTTTTCCAGTGCCTATCCCCAGGACATTTTTGCAGCGGGGGTGTCAATTACAACCCCGCTGGCCTTTTGAACAGGAAGGGCCGCTGAGCTCCCTTTGGAACGTTGTAGTTACAGGAGGCAGCCACAAGGCGGCAGCATTTTCCCACAGCTGGTCGGATTCCCCCCGAACGCAGACCTTGCGCACATGTGTGTTCTTGGAATATGAATTAGAGAGGAACGTGTCCGGACAGACACCTAAGGGCTTGTGTCTCACTCCTTCTCCCACTTACCCTTCCCACTCTCGATTCATCACACCCCCTGCAAACCCCTCCTGAAGAGTGTGTTGTCGGAGGCAAGTGGGGTGACTCTAAGGAAGGAGGTGAATGGCGGGAACTCCACCAGCAGGAGACCTGGACACCAGGTGATGTTTGAACACTGTTGTGCATGTCGGACCACCATCCTCTGGCTGCAGTGGGCTTGGCTTAGCTTCAGGAGGGCACACCTACATCTACAGAGACTGCTGCCAACCAGAAGGGACCAGGCACCACAGGTCCAAAGGGGTTAATTCGCTGGTGCAACCCACTCCTGCGCCGACCTGCCTCACTGTGACCACACTCCAACTTTGGTGCCCAAGCCTGCTCACGCTCCAGGGAAGTGACACCCGCGCATCTCTCTGAGGCCTGAGAGGAACATACTGGATCTCGATCATTTTGCTTTTTATAGAGATTCTAATTTCTGTCCATGTCTAGTGAATTACAATGCTGTTGACTTTCGCTGTGCAGCACCTTGATTCAGTTCTCCGTGTATGTATATATATACACATCCATTCTCTTTCGCATTCTCTTCCCACGTAGCTTAGTCCAGGGTGGTGGCGACCGCTCCCTGTGCTTTGTAGTAGGTGGTTGTGGATCGTCTGCTTTATACATATTAGAATGCATGTGTTAATCCCACCCTCCTCATTCAACCCACCTCCGCATGCCTTTGCCCTCTCGAAACCCTGTACTTGTGTTCTAAATCTGTGACTCTGTTTGTGCTTTCTACTTTCCTGGTATCGACTTTGAGATGCCACCTATATGTGCTATCGTTGGAATTTTCTCTTTCTCTGTTGGACGTCCCATGCTGAGTACAGGGAACTCCGGATCTATCGAAGATGCTGGAAATGGCAGGATATTATTCTGTTTCATGGCTGAGCAGTATTCCATGCTCTATATGTACCAACTCTTCACTTTCCATTCATCTGGGGATGGACATTTTGTTTCTACTTTCAAGACTTGGCTGTTGTCAATAGGTGGCTAGTGACAGCTGGGGCACCCGTGTCTCTCTAAAGTACACATGGTTCTGCAAACGCTTCCAAAACACTGCAGAGGAAAGAACACTCCCAAACTCATTGTACGAAGCCATCCACCTGATCCCCAAACCAGACAAAGATACTACAAGAAAAGAAAACTGGAGAGCAATATCACCGATGAACTTAGATGCAAAAATCCTCAACAAGATACTAGCCAACAGACTCCAACATGACATTAAAAGGATCACACACCATGACACTGTGTTTTTACTTTCAAGCCTTGGCTCTTGTCAATAGGTGTGCAGGGGTCGCTGGCCTGCCCGGGTCTCCCCAAATGATACTTTACTGTGCAAAGACAGCCAGGAGGTGGATTGCCACATCATGTGGCCGGCTCTCTGGTTTTGTTTTGTTTTTGGCAGGAATCTCTTGATTGTTTTCAGTGGTGCCTGTTACCAGGGCGCAATACCACCAGTGGCTTAGGAGGCTTCCCTTTTCTCCAGGCCCTCTCCCGAAGGTATTGCTTCCAGACGTATTGACACTGGCAATCCTAACGGCTGCCAGGTGAAACCGCGAATGCGTTTCAATTTCCATTTCTCCCATTCGCATGGGCGTGGAGCATATTTCCTGGGCCTTTCTTAGAAACCAACACAAAGGGAAACAAAACACGCATGGTGAATTCAACTTACCTCTTGAAACCGCCTGTTGCCAATCAATCCTGTTTCGGGCTCTTTTCCAGTGCCTATCCCCAGGACATTTTTGCAGCGGGGGTGTCAATTACAACCCCGCTGGCCTTTTGAACAGGAAGGGCCGCTGAGCTCCCTTTGGAACGTTGTAGTTACAGGAGGCAGCCACAAGGCGGCAGCATTTTCCCACATCTGGTCGGATTCCCCCCGAACGCAGACCTTGCGCACATGTGTGTTCTTGGAATATGAATTAGAGAGGAACGTGTCCGGACAGACACCTAAGGGCTTGTGTCTCACTCCTTCTCCCACTTACCCTTCCCACTCTCGATTCATCACACCCCCTGCAAACCCCTCCTGAAGAGTGTGTTGTCGGAGGCAAGTGGGGTGACTCTAAGGAAGGAGGTGAATGGCGGGAACTCCACCAGCAGGAGACCTGGACACCAGGTGATGTTTGAACACTGTTGTGCATGTCGGACCACCATCCTCTGGCTGCAGTGGGCTTGGCTTAGCTGCAGGAGGGCACACCTACATCTACAGAGACTGCTGCCAACCAGAAGGGACCAGGCACCACAGGTCCAAAGGGGTTAATTCGCTGGTGCGACCCACTCCCGTGCCGACCTGCCTCACTGTGACCACACTCCAACTTTGGTGCCCAAGCCTGCTCATGCTCCAAGGAAGTGACACCCGCGCATCTCTCTGAGGCCTGAGAGGAACATACTGGATCTTGATCATTTTGCTTTTTATAGAGATTCTAATTTCTGTCCATGTCTAGTGAATTTACAATGCTGTTGACTTTCGCTGTGCAGCACCTTGATTCAGTTCTCCGTGTATGTATATATATACACATCCATTCTCTTTCGCATTCTCTTCCCACGTAGCTTAGTCCAGGGTGGTGGCGACCGTTCCCTGTGCTTTGTAGAAGGTGGTTGTGGATCGTCTGCTTAATACATATTAGAATGCATGTGTTAATCCCACCCTCCTCATTCAACCCACCTCCGCATGCCTTTGCCCTCTCGAAACCCTGTACTTGCGTTCTAAATCTGTGACTCTGTTTGTGCTTTCTACTTTCCTGGTATCGACTTTGAGATGCCACCTATACGTGCTATCGTTGGAATTTTCTCTTTCTCTGTTGGACGTCCCATGCTGAGTACAGGGAACTCCGGATCTATCGAAGATGCTGGAAATGGCAGGATATTATTCTGTTTCATGGCTGAGCAGTATTCCATGCTCTATGTGTACCAACTCTTCACTTTCCATTCATCTGGGGATGGACATTGTGTTTTTACTTTCAAGACTTGGCTGTTGTCAATAGGTGGCTAGTGACAGCTGGGGCACCCGTGTCTCTCTAAAGTACACATGGTTCTGCAAACGCTTCCAAAACACTGCAGAGGAAAGAACACTCCCAAACTCATTGTACGAAGCCATCCACCTGATCCCCAAACCAGACAAAGATACTACAAGAAAAGAAAACTGGAGAGCAATATCACCGATGAACTTAGATGCAAAAATCCTCAACAAGATACTAGCCAACAGACTCCAACATGACATTAAAAGGATCACACACCATGACACTGTGTTTTTACTTTCAAGCCTTGGCTCTTGTCAATAGGTGTGCAGGGGTCGCTGGCCTGCCCGGGTCTCCCCAAATGATACTTTACTGTGCAAAGACAGCCAGGAGGTGGATTGCCACATCATGTGGCCGGCTCTCTGGTTTTGTTTTGTTTTTGGCAGGAATCTCTTGATTGTTTTCAGTGGTGCCTGTTACCAGGGCGCAATACCACCAGTGGCTTAGGAGGCTTCCCTTTTCTCCAGGCCCTCTCCCGAAGGTATTGCTTCCAGACGTATTGACACTGGCAATCCTAACGGCTGCCAGGTGAAACCGCGAAGGCGTTTCAATTTCCATTTCTCCCATTCGCATGGGCGTGGAGCATATTTCCTGGGCCTTTCTTAGAAAACAACACAAAGGGAAACAAAACAGGCATGGTGAATTCAACTTACCTCTTGAAACCGCCTGTTGCCAATCAATCCTGTTTCGGGCTCTTTTCCAGTGCCTATCCCCAGGACATTTTTGCAGCGGGGGTGTCAATTACAACCCCGCTGGCCTTTTGAACAGGAAGGGCCGCTGAGCTCCCTTTGGAACGTTGTAGTTACAGGAGGCAGCCACAAGGCGGCAGCATTTTCCCACAGCTGGTCGGATTCCCCAGGAACGCAGACCTTGCGCACATGCGTGTTCTTGGAATATGAATTAGAGAGGAACGTGTCCGGACAGACACCTAAGGGCTTGTGTCTCACTCCTTCTCCCACTTACCCTTCCCACTCTCGATTCATCACACCCCCTGCAAACCCCTCCTGAAGAGTGTGTTGTCGGAGGCAAGTGGGGTGACTCTAAGGAAGGAGGTGAATGGTGGGAACCCCACCAGCAGGAGACCTGGACACCAGGTGATGTTTGAACACTGTTGTGCATGTCGGACCACCATCCTCTGGCTGCAGTGGGCTTGGCTTAGCTGCAGGAGGGCACACCTACATCTACAGAGACTGCTGCCAACCAGAAGGGACCAGGCACCACAGGTCCAAAGGGGTTAATTCGCTGGTGCGACCCACTCCCGTGCCGACCTGCCACACTGTGACCACACTCCAACTTTGGTGCCCAAGCCTGCTCATGCTCCAGGGAAGTGACACCCACGCATCTCTCTGAGGCCTGAGAGGAACATACTGGATCTTGATCATTTTGCTTTTTATAGAGATTCTAATTTCTGTCCATGTCTAGTGAATTTACAATGCTGTTGACTTTCGCTGTGCAGCACCTTGATTCAGTTCTCCGTGTATGTATATATATACACATCCATTCTCTTTCGCATTCTCTTCCCACGTAGCTTAGTCCAGGGTGGTGGCGACCGCTCCCTGTGCTTTGCAGAAGGTGGTTGTGGATCGTCTGCTTAATACATATTAGAATGCATGTGTTAATCCCACCCTCCTCATTCAACCCACCTCCGCATGCCTTTGCCCTCTCGAAACCCTGTACTTGCGTTCTAAATCTGTGACTCTGTTTGTGCTTTCTACTTTCCTGGTATTGACTTTGAGATGCCACCTATACGTGCTATCGTTGGAATTTTCTCTTTCTCTGTTGGACGTCCCATGCTGAGTACAGGGAACTCCGGATCTATCGAAGATGCTGGAAATGGCAGGATATTATTCTGTTTCATGGCTGAGCAGTATTCCATGCTCTATGTGTACCAACTCTTCACTTTCCATTCATCTGGGGATGGACATTTTGTTTCTACTTTCAAGACTTGGCTGTTGTCAATAGGTGGCTAGTGACAGCTGGGGCACCCGTGTCTCTCTAAAGTACACATGGTTCTGCAAACGCTTCCAAAACACTGCAGAGGAAAGAACACTCCCAAACTCATTGTACGAAGCCATCCACCTGATCCCCAAACCAGACAAAGATACTACAAGAAAAGAAAACTGGAGAGCAATATCACCGATGAACTTAGATGCAAAAATCCTCAACAAGATACTAGCCAACAGACTCCAACATGACATTAAAAGGATCACACACCATGACACTGTGTTTTTACTTTCAAGCCTAGGCTCTTGTCAATAGGTGTGCAGGGGTCGCTGGCCTGCCCGGGTCTCCCCAAATGATACTTTACTGTGCAAAGACAGCCAGGAGGTGGATTGCCACATCATGTGGCCGGCTCTCTGGTTTTGTTTTGTTTTTGGCAGGAATCTCTTGATTGTTTTCAGTGGTGCCTGTTACCAGGGCGCAATACCACCAGTGGCTTAGGAGGCTTCCCTTTTCTCCAGGCCCTCTCCCGAATTTATTGCTTCCAGACGTATTGACACTGGCAATCCTAACGGCTGCCAGGTGAAACCGCGAAGGCGTTTCAATTTCCATTTCTCCCATTCGCATGGGCGTGGAGCATATTTCCTGGGCCTTTCTTAGAAACCAACACAAAGGGAAACAAAACACGCATGGTGAATTCAACTTACCTCTTGAAACCGCCTGTTGCCAATCAATCCTGTTTCGGGCTCTTTTCCAGTGCCTATCCCCAGGACATTTTTGCAGCGGGGGTGTCAATTACAACCCCGCTGGCCTTTTGAACAGGAAGGGCCGCTGAGCTCCCTTTGGAACGTTGTAGTTACAGGAGGCAGCCACAAGGCGGCAGCATTTTCCCACAGCTGGTCGGATTCCCCCCGAACGCAGACCTTGCGCACATGTGTGTTCTTGGAATATGAATTAGAGAGGAACGTGTCCGGACAGACACCTAAGGGCTTGTGTCTCACTCCTTCTCCCACTTACCCTTCCCACTCTCGATTCATCACACCCCCTGCAAACCCCTCCTGAAGAGTGTGTTGTCGGAGGCAAGTGGGGTGACTCTAAGGAAGGAGGTGAATGGCGGGAACTCCACCAGCAGGAGACCTGGACACCAGGTGATGTTTGAACACTGTTGTGCATGTCGGACCACCATCCTCTGGCTGCAGTGGGCTTGGCTTAGCTTCAGGAGGGCACACCTACATCTACAGAGACTGCTGCCAACCAGAAGGGACCAGGCACCACAGGTCCAAAGGGGTTAATTCGCTGGTGCAACCCACTCCCGCGCCGACCTGCCTCACTGTGACCACACTCCAACTTTGGTGCCCAAGCCTGCTCACGCTCCAGGGAAGTGACACCCGCGCATCTCTCTGAGGCCTGAGAGGAACATACTGGATCTCGATCATTTTGCTTTTTATAGAGATTCTAATTTCTGTCCATGTCTAGTGAATTACAATGCTGTTGACTTTCGCTGTGCAGCACCTTGATTCAGTTCTCCGTGTATGTATATATATACACATCCATTCTCTTTCGCATTCTCTTCCCACGTAGCTTAGTCCAGGGTGGTGGCGACCGCTCCCTGTGCTTTGTAGTAGGTGGTTGTGGATCGTCTGCTTTATACATATTAGAATGCATGTGTTAATCCCACCCTCCTCATTCAACCCACCTCCGCATGCCTTTGCCCTCTCGAAACCCTGTACTTGTGTTCTAAATCTGTGACTCTGTTTGTGCTTTCTACTTTCCTGGTATCGACTTTGAGATGCCACCTATATGTGCTATCGTTGGAATTTTCTCTTTCTCTGTTGGACGTCCCATGCTGAGTACAGGGAACTCCGGATCTATCGAAGATGCTGGAAATGGCAGGATATTATTCTGTTTCATGGCTGAGCAGTATTCCATGCTCTATATGTACCAACTCTTCACTTTCCATTCATCTGGGGATGGACATTTTGTTTCTACTTTCAAGACTTGGCTGTTGTCAATAGGTGGCTAGTGACAGCTGGGGCACCCGTGTCTCTCTAAAGTACACATGGTTCTGCAAACGCTTCCAAAACACTGCAGAGGAAAGAACACTCCCAAACTCATTGTACGAAGCCATCCACCTGATCCCCAAACCAGACAAAGATACTACAAGAAAAGAAAACTGGAGAGCAATATCACCGATGAACTTAGATGCAAAAATCCTCAACAAGATACTAGCCAACAGACTCCAACATGACATTAAAAGGATCACACACCATGACACTGTGTTTTTACTTTCAAGCCTTGGCTCTTGTCAATAGGTGTGCAGGGGTCGCTGGCCTGCCCGGGTCTCCCCAAATGATACTTTACTGTGCAAAGACAGCCAGGAGGTGGATTGCCACATCATGTGGCCGGCTCTCTGGTTTTGTTTTGTTTTTGGCAGGAATCTCTTGATTGTTTTCAGTGGTGCCTGTTACCAGGGCGCAATACCACCAGTGGCTTAGGAGGCTTCCCTTTTCTCCAGGCCCTCTCCCGAAGGTATTGCTTCCAGACGTATTGACACTGGCAATCCTAACGGCTGCCAGGTGAAACCGCGAATGCGTTTCAATTTCCATTTCTCCCATTCGCATGGGCGTGGAGCATATTTCCTGGGCCTTTCTTAGAAACCAACACAAAGGGAAACAAAACACGCATGGTGAATTCAACTTACCTCTTGAAACCGCCTGTTGCCAATCAATCCTGTTTCGGGCTCTTTTCCAGTGCCTATCCCCAGGACATTTTTGCAGCGGGGGTGTCAATTACAACCCCGCTGGCCTTTTGAACAGGAAGGGCCGCTGAGCTCCCTTTGGAACGTTGTAGTTACAGGAGGCAGCCACAAGGCGGCAGCATTTTCCCACAGCTGGTCGGATTCCCCCCGAACGCAGACCTTGCGCACATGTGTGTTCTTGGAATATGAATTAGAGAGGAACGTGTCCGGACAGACACCTAAGGGCTTGTGTCTCACTCCTTCTCCCACTTACCCTTCCCACTCTCGATTCATCACACCCCCTGCAAACCCCTCCTGAAGAGTGTGTTGTCGGAGGCAAGTGGGGTGACTCTAAGGAAGGAGGTGAATGGCGGGAACTCCACCAGCAGGAGACCTGGACACCAGGTGATGTTTGAACACTGTTGTGCATGTCGGACCACCATCCTCTGGCTGCAGTGGGCTTGGCTTAGCTGCAGGAGGGCACACCTACATCTACAGAGACTGCTGCCAACCAGAAGGGACCAGGCACCACAGGTCCAAAGGGGTTAATTCGCTGGTGCGACCCACTCCCGTGCCGACCTGCCTCACTGTGACCACACTCCAACTTTGGTGCCCAAGCCTGCTCATGCTCCAAGGAAGTGACACCCGCGCATCTCTCTGAGGCCTGAGAGGAACATACTGGATCTTGATCATTTTGCTTTTTATAGAGATTCTAATTTCTGTCCATGTCTAGTGAATTTACAATGCTGTTGACTTTCGCTGTGCAGCACCTTGATTCAGTTCTCCGTGTATGTATATATATACACATCCATTCTCTTTCGCATTCTCTTCCCACGTAGCTTAGTCCAGGGTGGTGGCGACCGTTCCCTGTGCTTTGTAGAAGGTGGTTGTGGATCGTCTGCTTAATACATATTAGAATGCATGTGTTAATCCCACCCTCCTCATTCAACCCACCTCCGCATGCCTTTGCCCTCTCGAAACCCTGTACTTGCGTTCTAAATCTGTGACTCTGTTTGTGCTTTCTACTTTCCTGGTATCGACTTTGAGATGCCACCTATACGTGCTATCGTTGGAATTTTCTCTTTCTCTGTTGGACGTCCCATGCTGAGTACAGGGAACTCCGGATCTATCGAAGATGCTGGAAATGGCAGGATATTATTCTGTTTCATGGCTGAGCAGTATTCCATGCTCTATGTGTACCAACTCTTCACTTTCCATTCATCTGGGGATGGACATTGTGTTTTTACTTTCAAGACTTGGCTGTTGTCAATAGGTGGCTAGTGACAGCTGGGGCACCCGTGTCTCTCTAAAGTACACATGGTTCTGCAAACGCTTCCAAAACACTGCAGAGGAAAGAACACTCCCAAACTCATTGTACGAAGCCATCCACCTGATCCCCAAACCAGACAAAGATACTACAAGAAAAGAAAACTGGAGAGCAATATCACCGATGAACTTAGATGCAAAAATCCTCAACAAGATACTAGCCAACAGACTCCAACATGACATTAAAAGGATCACACACCATGACACTGTGTTTTTACTTTCAAGCCTTGGCTCTTGTCAATAGGTGTGCAGGGGTCGCTGGCCTGCCCGGGTCTCCCCAAATGATACTTTACTGTGCAAAGACAGCCAGGAGGTGGATTGCCACATCATGTGGCCGGCTCTCTGGTTTTGTTTTGTTTTTGGCAGGAATCTCTTGATTGTTTTCAGTGGTGCCTGTTACCAGGGCGCAATACCACCAGTGGCTTAGGAGGCTTCCCTTTTCTCCAGGCCCTCTCCCGAAGGTATTGCTTCCAGACGTATTGACACTGGCAATCCTAACGGCTGCCAGGTGAAACCGCGAAGGCGTTTCAATTTCCATTTCTCCCATTCGCATGGGCGTGGAGCATATTTCCTGGGCCTTTCTTAGAAAACAACACAAAGGGAAACAAAACAGGCATGGTGAATTCAACTTACCTCTTGAAACCGCCTGTTGCCAATCAATCCTGTTTCGGGCTCTTTTCCAGTGCCTATCCCCAGGACATTTTTGCAGCGGGGGTGTCAATTACAACCCCGCTGGCCTTTTGAACAGGAAGGGCCGCTGAGCTCCCTTTGGAACGTTTTAGTTACAGGAGGCAGCCACAAGGCGGCAGCATTTTCCCACAGCTGGTCGGATTCCCCAGGAACGCAGACCTTGCGCACATGCGTGTTCTTGGAATATGAATTAGAGAGGAACGTGTCCGGACAGACACCTAAGGGCTTGTGTCTCACTCCTTCTCCCACTTACCCTTCCCACTCTCGATTCATCACACCCCCTGCAAACCCCTCCTGAAGAGTGTGTTGTCGGAGGCAAGTGGGGTGACTCTAAGGAAGGAGGTGAATGGTGGGAACCCCACCAGCAGGAGATCTGGACACCAGGTGATGTTTGAACACTGTTGTGCATGTCGGACCACCATCCTCTGGCTGCAGTGGGCTTGGCTTAGCTGCAGGAGGGCACACCTACATCTACAGAGACTGCTGCCAACCAGAAGGGACCAGGCACCACAGGTCCAAAGGGGTTAATTCGCTGGTGCGACCCACTCCCGTGCCGACCTGCCACACTGTGACCACACTCCAACTTTGGTGCCCAAGCCTGCTCATGCTCCAGGGAAGTGACACCCACGCATCTCTCTGAGGCCTGAGAGGAACATACTGGATCTTGATCATTTTGCTTTTTATAGAGATTCTAATTTCTGTCCATGTCTAGTGAATTTACAATGCTGTTGACTTTCGCTGTGCAGCACCTTGATTCAGTTCTCCGTGTATGTATATATATACACATCCATTCTCTTTCGCATTCTCTTCCCACGTAGCTTAGTCCAGGGTGGTGGCGACCGCTCCCTGTGCTTTGCAGAAGGTGGTTGTGGATCGTCTGCTTAATACATATTAGAATGCATGTGTTAATCCCACCCTCCTCATTCAACCCACCTCCGCATGCCTTTGCCCTCTCGAAACCCTGTACTTGCGTTCTAAATCTGTGACTCTGTTTGTGCTTTCTACTTTCCTGGTATCGACTTTGAGATGCCACCTATACGTGCTATCGTTGGAATTTTCTCTTTCTCTGTTGGACGTCCCATGCTGAGTACAGGGAACTCCGGATCTATCGAAGATGCTGGAAATGGCAGGATTTTATTCTGTTTCATGGCTGAGCAGTATTCCATGCTCTATGTGTACCATCTCTTCACTTTCCATTCATCTGGGGATGGACATTGTGTTTTTACTTTCAAGACTTGGCTGTTGTCAATAGGTGGCTAGTGACAGCTGGGGCACCCGTGTCTCTCTAAAGTACACATGGTTCTGCAAACGCTTCCAAAACACTGCAGAGGAAAGAACACTCCCAAACTCATTGTACAAAGCCATCCCCCTGATCCCCAAACCAGACAAAGATACTACAGGAAAAGAAAACTGGAGAGCAATATCACCGATGAACTTAGATGCAAAAATCCTCAACAAGATACTAGCCAACAGACTCCAACATGACATTAAAAGGATCACACACCATGACACTGTGTTTTTACTTTCAAGCCTTGGCTCTTGTCAATAGGTGTGCAGGGGTCGCTGGCCTGCCCGGGTCTCCCCAAATGATATTTTACTGTGCAAAGACAGCCAGGAGGTGGATTGCCACATCATGTGGCCGGCTCTCTGGTTTTGTTTTGTTTTTGGCAGGAATCTCTTGATTGTTTTCAGTGGTGCCTGTTACCAGGGCGCAATACCACCAGTGGCTTAGGAGGCTTCCCTTTTCTCCAGGCCCTCTCCCGAAGGTATTGCTTCCAGACGTATTGACACTGGCAATCCTAATGGCTGTCAGGTGAAACCGCGAAGGCGTTTCAATTTCCATTTCTCCCATTCGCATGGGCGTGGAGCATATTTCCTGGGCCTTTCTTAGAAAACAACACAAAGGGAAACAAAACACGCATGGTGAATTCAACTTACCTCTTGAAACCGCCTGTTGCCAATCAATCCTGTTTCGGGCTCTTTTCCAGTGCCTATCCCCAGGACATTTTTGCAGCGGGGGTGTCAATTACAACCCCGCTGGCCTTTTGAACAGGAAGGGCCACTGAGCTCCCTTTGGAACGTTGTAGTTACAGGAGGCGGCCACAAGGCGGCAGCATTTTCCCACAGCTGGTCGGATTCCCCAGGAACGCAGACCTTGCGCACACGCGTGTTCTTGGAATATGAATTAGAGAGGAACGTGTCCGGACAGACACCTAAGGGCTTGTGTCTCACTCCTTCTCCCACTTACCCTTCCCACTCTCGATTCATCACACCCCCTGCAAACCCCTCCTGAAGAGTGTGTTGTCGGAGGCATGTGGGGTGACTCTAAGGAAGGAGGTGAATGGCGGGAACCCCACCAGCAGGAGACCTGGACACCAGGTGATGTTTGAACACTGTTGTGCATGTCGGACCACCATCCTCTGGCTGCAGTGGGCTTGGCTTAGCTGCAGGAGGGCACACCTACATCTACAGAGACTGCTGCCAACCAGAAGGGACCAGGCACCACAGGTCCAAAGGGGTTAATTCGCTGGTGCGACCCACTCCCGCGCCGACCTGCCTCACTGTGACCACACTCCAACTTTGGTGCCCAAGCCTGCTCACGCTCCAGGGAAGTGACACCCGCGCATCTCTCTGAGGCCTGAGAGGAACATACTGGATCTCGATCATTTTGCTTTTTATAGAGATTCTAATTTCTGTCCATGTCTAGTGAATTTACAATGCTGTTGACTTTCGCTGTGCAGCACCTTGATTCAGTTCTCCGTGTATGTATATATATACACAACCATTCTCTTTCACATTCTCTTCCCACGTAGCTTAGTCCAGGGTGGTGCCGACCGCTCCCTGTGCTTTGTAGAAGGTGGTTGTGGATCGTCTGCTTAATACATATTAGAATGCATGTGTTAATCCCACCCTCCTCATTCAACCCACCTCCGCATGCCTTTGCCCTCTCGAAACCCTGTACTTGCGTTCTAAATCTGTGACTCTGTTTGTGCTTTCTACTTTCCTGGTATCGACTTTGAGATGCCACCTATACGTGCTATCGTTGGAATTTTCTCTTTCTCTGTTGGACGTCCCATGCTGAGTACAGGGAACTCCGGATCTATCGAAGATGCTGGAAATGGCAGGATTTTACTCTGTTTCATGGCTGAGCAGTATTCCATGCTCTATGTGTACCATCTCTTCACTTTCCATTCATCTGGGGATGGACATTGTGTTTTTACTTTCAAGACTTGGCTGTTGTCAATAGGTGGCTAGTGACAGCTGGGGCACCCGTGTCTCTCTAAAGTACACATGGTTCTGCAAACGCTTCCAAAACACTGCAGAGGAAAGAACACTCCCAAACTCATTGTACAAAGCCATCCCCCTGATCCCCAAACCAGACAAAGATACTACAGGAAAAGAAAACTGGAGAGCAATATCACCGATGAACTTAGATGCAAAAATCCTCAACAAGATACTAGCCAACAGACTCCAACATGACATTAAAAGGATCACACACCATGACACTGTGTTTTTACTTTCAAGCCTTGGCTCTTGTCAATAGGTGTGCAGGGGTCGCTGGCCTGCCCGGGTCTCCCCAAATGATACTTTACTGTGCAAAGACAGCCAGGAGGTGGATTGCCACATCATGTGGCCGGCTCTCTGGTTTTGTTTTGTTTTTGGCAGGAATCTCTTGATTGTTTTCAGTGGTGCCTGTTACCAGGGCGCAATACCACCAGTGGCTTAGGAGGCTTCCCTTTTCTCCAGGCCCTCTCCCGAAGGTATTGCTTCCAGACGTATTGACACTGGCAATCCTAATGGCTGTCAGGTGAAACCGCGAAGGCGTTTCAATTTCCATTTCTCCCATTTGCATGGGCGTGGAGCATATTTCCTGGGCCTTTCTTAGAAACCAACACAAAGGGAAACAAAACACGCATGGTGAATTCAACTTACCTCTTGAAACCGCCTGTTGCCAATCAATCCTGTTTCGGGCTCTTTTCCAGTGCCTATCCCCAGGACATTTTTGCAGCGGGGGTGTCAATTACAACCCCGCTGGCCTTTTGAACAGGAAGGGCCGCTGAGCTCCCTTTGGAACGTTGTAGTTACAGGAGGCAGCCACAAGGCGGCAGCATTTTCCCACAGCTGGTCGGATTCCCCCCGAACGCAGACCTTGCGCACATGTGTGTTCTTGGAATATGAATTAGAGAGGAACGTGTCCGGACAGACACCTAAGGGCTTGTGTCTCACTCCTTCTCCCACTTACCCTTCCCACTCTCGATTCATCACACCCCCTGCAAACCCCTCCTGAAGAGTGTGTTGTCGGAGGCAAGTGGGGTGACTCTAAGGAAGGAGGTGAATGGCGGGAACTCCACCAGCAGGAGACCTGGACACCAGGTGATGTTTGAACACTGTTGTGCATGTCGGACCACCATCCTCTGGCTGCAGTGGGCTTGGCTTAGCTGCAGGAGGGCACACCTACATCTACAGAGACTGCTGCCAACCAGAAGGGACCAGGCACCACAGGTCCAAAGGGGTTAATTCGCTGGTGCAACCCACTCCCGCGCCGACCTGCCTCACTGTGACCACACTCCAACTTTGGTGCCCAAGCCTGCTCACGCTCCAGGGAAGTGACACCCGCGCATCTCTCTGAGGCCTGAGAGGAACATACTGGATCTCGATCATTTTGCTTTTTATAGAGATTCTAATTTCTGTCCATGTCTAGTGAATTACAATGCTGTTGACTTTCGCTGTGCAGCACCTTGATTCAGTTCTCCGTGTATGTATATATATACACATCCATTCTCTTTCGCATTCTCTTCCCACGTAGCTTAGTCCAGGGTGGTGCCGACCGCTCCCTGTGCTTTGTAGTAGGTGGTTGTGGATCGTCTGCTTTATACATATTAGAATGCATGTGTTAATCCCACCCTCCTCATTCAACCCACCTCCGCATGCCTTTGCCCTCTCGAAACCCTGTACTTGTGTTCTAAATCTGTGACTCTGTTTGTGCTTTCTACTTTCCTGGTATCGACTTTGAGATGCCACCTATATGTGCTATCGTTGGAATTTTCTCTTTCTCTGTTGGACGTCCCATGCTGAGTACAGGGAACTCCGGATCTATCGAAGATGCTGGAAATGGCAGGATATTATTCTGTTTCATGGCTGAGCAGTATTCCATGCTCTATGTGTACCAACTCTTCACTTTCCATTCATCTGGGGATGGACATTGTGTTTCTACTTTCAAGACTTGGCTGTTGTCAATAGGTGGCTAGTGACAGCTGGGGCACCTGTGTCTCTCTAAAGTACACATGGTTCTGCAAACGCTTCCAAAACACTGCAGAGGAAAGAACACTCCCAAACTCATTGTACGAAGCCATCCACCTGATCCCCAAACCAGACAAAGATACTACAAGAAAAGAAAACTGGAGAGCAATATCACCGATGAACTTAGATGCAAAAATCCTCAACAAGATACTAGCCAACAGACTCCAACATGACATTAAAAGGATCACACACCATGACACTGTGTTTTTACTTTCAAGCCTTGGCTCTTGTCAATAGGTGTGCAGGGGTCGCTGGCCTGCCCGGGTCTCCCCAAATGATACTTTACTGTGCAAAGACAGCCAGGAGGTGGATTGCCACATCATGTGGCCGGCTCTCTGGTTTTGTTTTGTTTTTGGCAGGAATCTCTTGATTGTTTTCAGTGGTGCCTGTTACCAGGGCGCAATACCACCAGTGGCTTAGGAGGCTTCCCTTTTCTCCAGGCCCTCTCCCGAAGGTATTGCTTCCAGACGTATTGACACTGGCAATCCTAACGGCTGCCAGGTGAAACCGCGAAGGCGTTTCAATTTCCATTTCTCCCATTCGCATGGGCGTGGAGCATATTTCCTGGGCCTTTCTTAGAAACCAACACAAAGGGAAACAAAACACGCATGGTGAATTCAACTTACCTCTTGAAACCGCCTGTTGCCAATCAATCCTGTTTCGGGCTCTTTTCCAGTGCCTATCCCCAGGACATTTTTGCAGCGGGGGTGTCAATTACAACCCCGCTGGCCTTTTGAACAGGAAGGGCCGCTGAGCTCCCTTTGGAACGTTGTAGTTACAGGAGGCAGCCACAAGGCGGCAGCATTTTCCCACAGCTGGTCGGATTCCCCCCGAACGCAGACCTTGCGCACATGTGTGTTCTTGGAATATGAATTAGAGAGGAACGTGTCCGGACAGACACCTAAGGGCTTGTGTCTCACTCCTTCTCCCACTTACCCTTCCCACTCTCGATTCATCACACCCCCTGCAAACCCCTCCTGAAGAGTGTGTTGTCGGAGGCAAGTGGGGTGACTCTAAGGAAGGAGGTGAATGGCGGGAACTCCACCAGCAGGAGACCTGGACACCAGGTGATGTTTGAACACTGTTGTGCATGTCGGACCACCATCCTCTGGCTGCAGTGGGCTTGGCTTAGCTGCAGGAGGGCACACCTACATCTACAGAGACTGCTGCCAACCAGAAGGGACCAGGCACCACAGGTCCAAAGGGGTTAATTCGCTGGTGCAACCCACTCCCGCGCCGACCTGCCTCACTGTGACCACACTCCAACTTTGGTGCCCAAGCCTGCTCACGCTCCAGGGAAGTGACACCCGCGCATCTCTCTGAGGCCTGAGAGGAACATACTGGATCTCGATCATTTTGCTTTTTATAGAGATTCTAATTTCTGTCCATGTCTAGTGAATTACAATGCTGTTGACTTTCGCTGTGCAGCACCTTGATTCAGTTCTCCGTGTATGTATATATATACACATCCATTCTCTTTCGCATTCTCTTCCCACGTAGCTTAGTCCAGGGTGGTGCCGACCGCTCCCTGTGCTTTGTAGTAGGTGGTTGTGGATCGTCTGCTTTATACATATTAGAATGCATGTGTTAATGCCACCCTCCTCATTCAACCCACCTCCGCATGCCTTTGCCCTCTCGAAACCCTGTACTTGTGTTCTAAATCTGTGACTCTGTTTGTGCTTTCTACTTTCCTGGTATCGACTTTGAGATGCCACCTATATGTGCTATCGTTGGAATTTTCTCTTTCTCTGTTGGACGTCCCATGCTGAGTACAGGGAACTCCGGATCTATCGAAGATGCTGGAAATGGCAGGATATTATTATGTTTCATGGCTGAGCAGTATTCCATGCTCTATGTGTACCAACTCTTCACTTTCCATTCATCTGGGGATGGACATTTTGTTTCTACTTTCAAGACTTGGCTGTTGTCAATAGGTGGCTAGTGACAGCTGGGGCACCCGTGTCTCTCTAAAGTACACATGGTTCTGCAAACGCTTCCAAAACACTGCAGAGGAAAGAACACTCCCAAACTCATTGTACGAAGCCATCCACCTGATCCCCAAACCAGACAAAGATACTACAAGAAAAGAAAACTGGAGAGCAATATCACCGATGAACTTAGATGCAAAAATCCTCAACAAGATACTAGCCAACAGACTCCAACATGACATTAAAAGGATCACACACCATGACACTGTGTTTTTACTTTCAAGCCTAGGCTCTTGTCAATAGGTGTGCAGGGGTCGCTGGCCTGCCCGGGTCTCCCCAAATGATACTTTACTGTGCAAAGACAGCCAGGAGGTGGATTGCCACATCATGTGGCCGGCTCTCTGGTTTTGTTTTGTTTTTGGCAGGAATCTCTTGATTGTTTTCAGTGGTGCCTGTTACCAGGGCACAATACCACCAGTGGCTTAGGAGGCTTCCCTTTTCTCCAGGCCCTCTCCCGAAGGTATTGCTTCCAGACGTATTGACACTGGCAATCCTAACGGCTGCCAGGTGAAACCGCGAAGGCGTTTCAATTTCCATTTCTCCCATTCGCATGGGCGTGGAGCATATTTCCTGGGCCTTTCTTAGAAACCAACACAAAGGGAAACAAAACACGCATGGTGAATTCAACTTACCTCTTGAAACCGCCTGTTGCCAATCAATCCTGTTTCGGGCTCTTTTCCAGTGCCTATCCCCAGGACATTTTTGCAGCGGGGGTGTCAATTACAACCCCGCTGGCCTTTTGAACAGGAAGGGCCGCTGAGCTCCCTTTGGAACGTTGTAGTTACAGGAGGCAGCCACAAGGCGGCAGCATTTTCCCACAGCTGGTCGGATTCCCCCCGAACGCAGACCTTGCGCACATGTGTGTTCTTGGAATATGAATTAGAGAGGAACGTGTCCGGACAGACACCTAAGGGCTTGTGTCTCACTCCTTCTCCCACTTACCCTTCCCACTCTCGATTCATCACACCCCCTGCAAACCCCTCCTGAAGAGTGTGTTGTCGGAGGCAAGTGGGGTGACTCTAAGGAAGGAGGTGAATGGCGGGAACTCCACCAGCAGGAGACCTGGACACCAGGTGATGTTTGAACACTGTTGTGCATGTCGGACCACCATCCTCTGGCTGCAGTGGGCTTGGCTTAGCTTCAGGAGGGCACACCTACATCTACAGAGACTGCTGCCAACCAGAAGGGACCAGGCACCACAGGTCCAAAGGGGTTAATTCGCTGGTGCAACCCACTCCCGCGCCGACCTGCCTCACTGTGACCACACTCCAACTTTGGTGCCCAAGCCTGCTCACGCTCCAGGGAAGTGACACCCGCGCATCTCTCTGAGGCCTGAGAGGAACATACTGGATCTCGATCATTTTGCTTTTTATAGAGATTCTAATTTCTGTCCATGTCTAGTGAATTACAATGCTGTTGACTTTCGCTGTGCAGCACCTTGATTCAGTTCTCCGTGTATGTATATATATACACATCCATTCTCTTTCGCATTCTCTTCCCACGTAGCTTAGTCCAGGGTGGTGCCGACCGCTCCCTGTGCTTTGTAGTAGGTGGTTGTGGATCGTCTGCTTTATACATATTAGAATGCATGTGTTAATGCCACCCTCCTCATTCAACCCACCTCCGCATGCCTTTGCCCTCTCGAAACCCTGTACTTGTGTTCTAAATCTGTGACTCTGTTTGTGCTTTCTACTTTCCTGGTATCGACTTTGAGATGCCACCTATATGTGCTATCGTTGGAATTTTCTCTTTCTCTGTTGGACGTCCCATGCTGAGTACAGGGAACTCCGGATCTATCGAAGATGCTGGAAATGGCAGGATATTATTCTGTTTCATGGCTGAGCAGTATTCCATGCTCTATATGTACCAACTCTTCACTTTCCATTCATCTGGGGATGGACATTTTGTTTCTACTTTCAAGACTTGGCTGTTGTCAATAGGTGGCTAGTGACAGCTGGGGCACCCGTGTCTCTCTAAAGTACACATGGTTCTGCAAACGCTTCCAAAACACTGCAGAGGAAAGAACACTCCCAAACTCATTGTACGAAGCCATCCACCTGATCCCCAAACCAGACAAAGATACTACAAGAAAAGAAAACTGGAGAGCAATATCACCGATGAACTTAGATGCAAAAATCCTCAACAAGATACTAGCCAACAGACTCCAACATGACATTAAAAGGATCACACACCATGACACTGTGTTTTTACTTTCAAGCCTTGGCTCTTGTCAATAGGTGTGCAGGGGTCGCTGGCCTGCCCGGGTCTCCCCAAATGATACTTTACTGTGCAAAGACAGCCAGGAGGTGGATTGCCACATCATGTGGCCGGCTCTCTGGTTTTGTTTTGTTTTTGGCAGGAATCTCTTGATTGTTTTCAGTGGTGCCTGTTACCAGGGCGCAATACCACCAGTGGCTTAGGAGGCTTCCCTTTTCTCCAGGCCCTCTCCCGAAGGTATTGCTTCCAGACGTATTGACACTGGCAATCCTAACGGCTGCCAGGTGAAACCGCGAATGCGTTTCAATTTCCATTTCTCCCATTCGCATGGGCGTGGAGCATATTTCCTGGGCCTTTCTTAGAAACCAACACAAAGGGAAACAAAACACGCATGGTGAATTCAACTTACCTCTTGAAACCGCCTGTTGCCAATCAATCCTGTTTCGGGCTCTTTTCCAGTGCCTATCCCCAGGACATTTTTGCAGCGGGGGTGTCAATTACAACCCCGCTGGCCTTTTGAACAGGAAGGGCCGCTGAGCTCCCTTTGGAACGTTGTAGTTACAGGAGGCAGCCACAAGGCGGCAGCATTTTCCCACAGCTGGTCGGATTCCCCCCGAACGCAGACCTTGCGCACATGTGTGTTCTTGGAATATGAATTAGAGAGGAACGTGTCCGGACAGACACCTAAGGGCTTGTGTCTCACTCCTTCTCCCACTTACCCTTCCCACTCTCGATTCATCACACCCCCTGCAAACCCCTCCTGAAGAGTGTGTTGTCGGAGGCAAGTGGGGTGACTCTAAGGAAGGAGGTGAATGGCGGGAACTCCACCAGCAGGAGACCTGGACACCAGGTGATGTTTGAACACTGTTGTGCATGTCGGACCACCATCCTCTGGCTGCAGTGGGCTTGGCTTAGCTGCAGGAGGGCACACCTACATCTACAGAGACTGCTGCCAACCAGAAGGGACCAGGCACCACAGGTCCAAAGGGGTTAATTCGCTGGTGCGACCCACTCCCGTGCCGACCTGCCTCACTGTGACCACACTCCAACTTTGGTGCCCAAGCCTGCTCATGCTCCAAGGAAGTGACACCCGCGCATCTCTCTGAGGCCTGAGAGGAACATACTGGATCTTGATCATTTTGCTTTTTATAGAGATTCTAATTTCTGTCCATGTCTAGTGAATTTACAATGCTGTTGACTTTCGCTGTGCAGCACCTTGATTCAGTTCTCCGTGTATGTATATATATACACATCCATTCTCTTTCGCATTCTCTTCCCACGTAGCTTAGTCCAGGGTGGTGGCGACCGCTCCCTGTGCTTTGCAGAAGGTGGTTGTGGATCGTCTGCTTAATACATATTAGAATGCATGTGTTAATCCCACCCTCCTCATTCAACCCACATCCGCATGCCTTTGCCCTCTCGAAACCCTGTACTTGCGTTCTAAATCTGTGACTCTGTTTGTGCTTTCTACTTTCCTGGTATCGACTTTGAGATGCCACCTATACGTGCTATCGTTGGAATTTTCTCTTTCTCTGTTGGACGTCCCATGCTGAGTACAGGGAACTCCGGATCTATCGAAGATGCTGGAAATGGCAGGATTTTATTCTGTTTCATGGCTGAGCAGTATTCCATGCTCTATGTGTACCATCTCTTCACTTTCCATTCATCTGGGGATGGACATTGTGTTTTTACTTTCAAGACTTGGCTGTTGTCAATAGGTGGCTAGTGACAGCTGGGGCACCCGTGTCTCTCTAAAGTACACATGGTTCTGCAAACGCTTCCAAAACACTGCAGAGGAAAGAACACTCCCAAACTCATTGTACAAAGCCATCCCCCTGATCCCCAAACCAGACAAAGATACTACAGGAAAAGAAAACTGGAGAGCAATATCACCGATGAACTTAGATGCAAAAATCCTCAACAAGATACTAGCCAACAGACTCCAACATGACATTAAAAGGATCACACACCATGACACTGTGTTTTTACTTTCAAGCCTTGGCTCTTGTCAATAGGTGTGCAGGGGTCGCTGGCCTGCCCGGGTCTCCCCAAATGATATTTTACTGTGCAAAGACAGCCAGGAGGTGGATTGCCACATCATGTGGCCGGCTCTCTGGTTTTGTTTTGTTTTTGGCAGGAATCTCTTGATTGTTTTCAGTGGTGCCTGTTACCAGGGCGCAATACCACCAGTGGCTTAGGAGGCTTCCCTTTTCTCCAGGCCCTCTCCCGAAGGTATTGCTTCCAGACGTATTGACACTGGCAATCCTAATGGCTGTCAGGTGAAACCGCGAAGGCGTTTCAATTTCCATTTCTCCCATTTGCATGGGCGTGGAGCATATTTCCTGGGCCTTTCTTAGAAACCAACACAAAGGGAAACAAAACACGCATGGTGAATTCAACTTACCTCTTGAAACCGCCTGTTGCCAATCAATCCTGTTTCGGGCTCTTTTCCAGTGCCTATCCCCAGGACATTTTTGCAGCGGGGGTGTCAATTACAACCCCGCTGGCCTTTTGAACAGGAAGGGCCGCTGAGCTCCCTTTGGAACGTTGTAGTTACAGGAGGCGGCCACAAGGCGGCAGCATTTTCCCACAGCTGGTCGGACTCCCCAGGAACGCAGACCTTGCGCACACGCGTGTTCTTGGAATATGAATTAGAGAGGAACGTGTCCGGAGAGACACCTAAGGGCTTGTGTCTCACTCCTTCTCCCACTTACCCTTCCCACTCTCGATTCATCACACCCCCTGCAAACCCCTCCTGAAGAGTGTGTTGTCGGAGGCAAGTGGGGTGACTCTAAGGAAGGAGGTCAATGGCGGGAACCCCACCAGCAGGAGACCTGGACACCAGGTGATGTTTGAACACTGTTGTGCATGTCGGACCACCATCCTCTGGCTGCAGTGGGCTTGGCTTAGCTGCAGGAGGGCACACCTACATCTACAGAGACTGCCGCCAACCAGAAGGGACCAGGCACCACAGGTCCAAAGGGGTTAATTCGCTGGTGCGACCCACTCCCGCGCCGACCTGCCTCACTGTGACCACACTCCAACTTTGGTGCCCAAGCCTGCTCACGCTCCAGGGAAGTGACACCCGCGCATCTCTCTGAGGCCTGAGAGGAACATACTGGATCTCGATCATTTTGCTTTTTATAGAGATTCTAATTTCTGTCCATGTCTAGTGAATTTACAATGCTGTTGACTTTCGCTGTGCAGCACCTTGATTCAGTTCTCCGTGTATGTATATATATACACATCCATTCTCTTTTGCATTCTCTTCCCACGTAGCTTAGTCCAGGGTGGTGCCGACCGCTCCCTGTGCTTTGTAGAAGGTGGTTGTGGATCGTCTGCTTAATACATATTAGAATGCATGTGTTAATCCCACCCTCCTCATTCAACCCACCTCCGCATGCCTTTGCCCTCTCAAAACCCTGTACTTGCGTTCTAAATCTGTGACTCTGTTTGTGCTTTCTACTTTCCTGGTATCGACTTTGAGATGCCACCTATATGTGCTATCGTTGGAATTTTCTCTTTCTCTGTTGGACGTCCCATGCTGAGTACAGGGAACTCCGGATCTATCGAAGATGCTGGAAATGGCAGGATTTTATTCTGTTTCATGGCTGAGCAGTATTCCATGCTCTATGTGTACCATCTCTTCACTTTCCATTCATCTGGGGATGGACATTGTGTTTTTACTTTCAATACTTGGCTGTTGTCAATAGGTGGCTAGTGACAGCTGGGGCACCCGTGTCTCTCTAAAGTACACATGGTTCTGCAAACGCTTCCAAAACACTGCAGAGGAAAGAACACTCCCAAACTCATTGTACGAAGCCATCCACCTGATCCCCAAACCAGACAAAGATACTACAAGAAAAGAAAACTGGAGAGCAATATCACCGATGAACTTAGATGCAAAAATCCTCAACAAGATACTAGCCAACAGACTCCAACATGACATTAAAAGGATCACACACCATGACACTGTGTTTTTACTTTCAAGTCTTGGCTCTTGTCAATAGGTGTGCAGGGGTCGCTGGCCTGCCCGGGTCTCCCCAAATGATACTTTACTGTGCAAAGACAGCCAGGAGGTGGATTGCCACATCATGTGGCCGGCTCTCTGGTTTTGTTTTGTTTTTGGCAGGAATCTCTTGATTGTTTTCAGTGGTGCCTGTTACCAGGGCGCAATACCACCAGTGGCTTAGGAGGCTTCCCTTTTCTCCAGGCCCTCTCGCGAAGGTATTGCTTCCAGACGTATTGACACTGGCAATCCTAATGGCTGCCAGGTGAAACCGCGAAGGCATTTCAATTTCCATTTCTCCCATTCGCATGGGTGTGGAGCATATTTCCTGGGCCTTTCTTAGAAACCAACACAAAGGGAAACAAAACACGCATGGTGAATTCAACTTACCTCTTGAAACCGCCTGTTGCCAATCAATCCTGTTTCGGGCTCTTTTCCAGTGCCTATCCCCAGGACATTTTTGCAGCGGGGGTGTCAATTACAACCCCGCTGGCCTTTTGAACAGGAAGGGCCGCTGAGCTCCCTTTGGAACGTTGTAGTTACAGGAGGCGGCCACAAGGCGGCAGCATTTTCCCACAGCTTGTCGGATTCCCCAGGAACGCAGACCTTGCGCACATGCGTGTTCTTGGAATATGAATTAGAGAGGAACGTGTCCGGACAGACACCTAAGGGCTTGTGTCTCACTCCTTCTCCCACTTACCCTTCCCACTCTCGATTCATCACACCCCCTGCAAACCCCTCCTGAAGAGTGTGTTGTCGGAGGCAAGTGGGTTGACTCTAAGGAAGGAGGTGAATGGCGGGAACCCCACCAGCAGGAGACCTGGACACCAGGTGATGTTTGAACACTGTTGTGCATGTCGGACCACCATCCTCTGGCTGCAGTGGGCTTGGCTTAGCTGCAGGAGGGCACACCTACATCTACAGAGACTGCTGCCAACCAGAAGGGACCAGGCACCACAGGTCCAAAGGGGTTAATTCGCTGGTGCGACCCACTCCCGCGCCGACCTGCCTCACTGTGACCACACTCCAACTTTGGTGCCCAAGCCTGCTCACGCTCCAGGGAAGTGACACCCGCGCATCTCTCTGAGGCCTGAGAGGAACATACTGGATCTCGATCATTTTGCTTTTTATAGAGATTCTAATTTCTGTCCATGTCTAGTGAATTTACAATGCTGTTGACTTTCGCTGTGCAGCACCTTGATTCAGTTCTCCGTGTATGTATATATATACACATCCATTCTCTTTCGCATTCTCTTCCCACGTAGCTTAGTCCAGGGTGGTGCCGACCGCTCCCTGTGCTTTGTAGAAGGTGGTTGTGGATCGTCTGCTTAATACATATTAGAATGCATGTGTTAATCCCACCCTCCTCATTCAACCCACCTCCGCATGCCTTTGCCCTCTCAAAACCCTGTACTTGCGTTCTAAATCTGTGACTCTGTTTGTGCTTTCTACTTTCCTGGTATCGACTTTGAGATGCCACCTATACGTGCTATCGTTGGAATTTTCTCTTTCTCTGTTGGACGTCCCATGCTGAGTACAGGGAACTTCGGATCTATCGAAGATGCTGGAAATGGCAGGATTTTATTCTGTTTCATGGCTGAGCAGTATTCCATGCTCTATGTGTACCATCTCTTCACTTTCCATTCATCTGGGGATGGACATTGTGTTTTTACTATCAAGACTTGGCTCTTGTCAATAGGTGGCTAGTGACAGCTGGGGCACCCGTGTCTCTCTAAAGTACACATGGTTCTGCAAACGCTTCCAAAACACTGCAGAGGAAAGAACACTCCCAAACTCATTGTACGAAGCCATCCACCTGATCCCCAAACCAGACAAAGATACTACAAGAAAAGAAAACTGGAGAGCAATATCACCGATGAACTTAGATGCAAAAATCCTCAACAAGATACTAGCCAACAGACTCCAACATGACATTAAAAGGATCACACACCATGACACTGTGTTTTTACTTTCAAGTCTTGGCTCTTGTCAATAGGTGTGCAGGGGTCGCTGGCCTGCCTGGGTCTCCCCAAATGATACTTTACTGTGCAAAGACAGCCAGGAGGTGGATTGCCACATCATGTGGCCGGCTCTCTGGTTTAGTTTTGTTTTTGGCAGGAATCTCTTGATTGTTTTCAGTGGTGCCTGTTACCAGGGCGCAATACCACCAGTGGCTTAGGAGGCTTCCCTTTTCTCCAGGCCCTCTCGCAAAGGTATTGCTTCCAGACGTATTGACACTGGCAAACCTAACGGCTGCCAGGTGAAACCACGAAGGCATTTCAATTTCCATTTCTCCCATTCGCATGGGTGTGGAGCATATTTCCTGGGCCTTTCTTAGAAACCAACACAAAGGGAAACAAAACACGCATGGTGAATTCAACTTACCTCTTAAAACCGCCTGTTGCCAATCAATCCTGTTTCGGGCTCTTTTCCAGTGCCTATCCCCAGGACATTTTTGCAGCAGGGGTGTCAATTACAACCCCGCTGGCCTTTTGAACAGGAAGGGCCGCTGAGCTCCCTTTGGAACGTTGTAGTTACAGGAGGCGGCCACAAGGCAGCAGCATTTTCCCACAGCTGTTCGGATTCCCCAGGAATGCAGACCTTGCGCACACGCGTGTTTTGGAATATGAATTAGAGAGGAACGTGTCCGGATAGACACCTAAGGGCTTGTGTCTCACTCCTTCTCCCACTTACCCTTCCCACTCTCGATTCATCACACCCCCTGCAAACCCCTCCTGAAGAGTGTGTTGTCGGAGGCAAGTGGGGTGACTCTAAGGAAGGAGGTGAATGGCGGGAACCCCACCAGCTGGAGACCTGGACACCAGGTGATGTTTGAACACTGTTGTGCATGTCGGACCACCATCCTCTGGCTGCAGTGGGCTTGGCTTAGCTGCAGGAGGGCACACCTACATCTACAGAGACTGCTGCCAACCAGAAGGGACCAGGCACCACAGGTCCAAAGGGGTTAATTCGCTGGTGCGACCCACTCCCGCGCCGACCTGCCTCACTGTGACCACACTCCAACTTTGGTGCCCAAGCCTGCTCACGCTCCAGGGAAGTGACACCCACGCATCTCTCTGAGGCCTGAGAGGAACATACTGGATCTCGATCATTTTGCTTTTTATAGAGATTCTAATTTCTGTCCATGTCTAGTGAATTTACAATGCTGTTGACTTTCGCTGTGCAGCACCTTGATTCAGTTCTCCGTGTATGTATATATATACACATCCATTCTCTTTCGCATTCTCTTCCCACGTAGCTTAGTCCATGGTGGTGGCGACCGCTCCCTGTGCTTTGTAGAAGGTGGTTGTGGATCGTCTGCTTAATACATATTAGAATGCATGTGTTAATCCCACCCTCCTCATTCAACCCACCTCCGCATGCCTTTGCCCTCTCGAAACCCTGTACTTGCGTTCTAAATCTGTGACTCTGTTTGTGCTTTCTACTTTCCTGGTATCAACTTTGAGATGCCACCTATACGTGCTATCGTTGGAATTTTCTCTTTCTCTGTTGGACGTCCCATGCTGAGTACAGGGAACTCCGGATCTATCGAAGATGCTGGAAATGGCAGGATTTTATTCTGTTTCAGGGCTGAGCAGTATTCCATGCTCTATGTGTACCATCTCTTCACTTTCCATTCATCTGGGGATGGACATTGTGTTTTTACTTTCAAGACTTGGCTGTTGTCAATAGGTGGCTAGTGCCAGCTGGGGCACCCGTGTCTCTCTAAAGTACACATGGTTCTGCAAACGCTTCCAAAACACTGCAGAGGAAAGAACACTCCCAATCTCATTGTACGTAGCCATCCACCTGATCCCCAAACCAGACAAAGATACTACAAGAAAAGAAAACTGGAGAGCAATATCACCGATGAACTTAGATGCAAAAATCCTCAACAAGATACTAGCCAACAGACTCCAACATGACATTAAAAGGATCACACACCATGACACTGTGTTTTTACTTTCAAGTCTTAGCTCCTGTCAATAGGTGTGCAGGGGTCGCTGGCCTGCCCTGGTCTCCCCAAATGATACTTTACTGTGCAAAGACAGCCAGGAGGTGGATTGCCACATCATGTGGCCGGCTCTCTGGTTTTGTTTTGTTTTTGGCAGGAATCTCTTGATTGTTTTCAGTGGTGCCTGTTACCAGGGCGCAATACCACCAGTGGCTTAGGAGGCTTCCCTTTTCTCCAGGCCCTCTCGCGAAGGTATTGCTTCCAGACGTATTGACACTGGCAATCCTAACGGCTGCCAGGTGAAACCGCGAAGGCATTTCAATTTCCATTTCTCCCATTCGCATGGGTGTGGAGCATATTTCCTGGGCCTTTCTTAGAAACCAACACAAAGGGAAACAAAACACGCATGGTGAATTCAACTTACCTCTTAAAACCGCCTGTTGCCAATCAATCCTGTTTCGGGCTCTTTTCCAGTGCCTATCCCCAGGACATTTTTGCAGCGGGGGTGTCAATTACAACCCCGCTGGCCTTTTGAACAGGAAGGGCCGCTGAGCTCCCTTTGGAACGCTGTAGTTACAGGAGGCGGCCACAAGGCAGCAGCATTTTCCCACAGCTGGTCGGATTCCCCAGGAATGCAGACCTTGCGCACACGCGTGTTCTTGGAATATGAATTAGAGAGGAACGTGTCCGGACAGACACCTAAGGGCTTGTGTCTCACTCCTTCTCCCACTTACCCTTCCCACTCTCGATTCATCACACCCCCTGCAAACCCCTCCTGAAGAGTGTGTTGTCGGAGGCAAGTGGGGTGACTCTAAGGAAGGAGGTGAATGGCGGGAACCCCACCAGCTGGAGACCTGGACACCAGGTGATGTTTGAACACTGTTGTGCATGTCGGACCACCATCCTCTGGCTGCAGTGGGCTTGGCTTAGCTGCAGGAGGGCACACCTACATCTACAGAGACTGCTGCCAACCAGAAGGGACCAGGCACCACAGGTCCAAAGGGGTTAATTCGCTGGTGCGACCCACTACCGCGCTGACCTGCCTCACTGTGACCACACTCCAACTTTGGTGCCCAAGCCTGCTCACGCTCCAGGGAAGTGACACCCGTGCATCTCTCTGAGGCCTGAGAGGAACATACTGGATCTCGATCATTTTGCTTTTTATAGAGATTCTAATTTCTGTCCATGTCTAGTGAATTTACAATGCTGTTGACTTTCGCTGTGCAGCACCTTGATTCAGTTCTCCGTGTATGTATATATATACACATCCATTCTCTTTCGCATTCTCTTCCCACGTAGCTTAGTCCAGGGTGGTGCCGACCGCTCCCTGTGCTTTGTAGAAGGTGGTTGTGGATCGTCTGCTTAATACATATTAGAATGCATGTGTTAATCCCACCCTCCTCATTCAACCCAACTCCGCATGCCTTTGCCCTCTCAAAACCCTGTACTTGCGTTCTAAATCTGTGACTCTGTTTGTGCTTTCTACTTTCCTGGTATCGACTTTGAGATGCCACCTATACGTGCTATCGTTGGAATTTTCTCTTTCTCTGTTGGACGTCCCATGCTGAGTACAGGGAACTCCGGATCTATCGAAGATGCTGGAAATGGCAGGATTTTATTCTGTTTCATGGCTGAGCAGTATTCCATGCTCTATGTGTACCATCTCTTCACTTTCCATTCATCTGGGGATGGACATTGTGTTTTTACTTTCAAGACTTGGCTGTTGTCAATAGGTGGCTAGTGACAGCTGGGGCACCCGTGTCTCTCTAAAGTACACATGGTTCTGCAAACGCTTCCAAAACACTGCAGAGGAAAGAACACTCCCAAACTCATTGTACGAAACCATCCACCTGATCCCCAAACCAGACAAAGATACTACAAGAAAAGAAAACTGGAGAGCAATATCACCGATGAACTTAGATGCAAAAATCCTCAACAAGATACTAGCCAACAGACTCCAACATGACATTAAAAGGATCACACACCATGACACTGTGTTTTTACTTTCAAGCCTTGGCTCTTGTCAATAGGTGTGCAGGGGTCGCTGGCCTGCCCGGGTCTCCCCAAATGATACTTTACTGTGCAAAGACAGACAGGAGGTGGATTGCCACATCATGTGGCCGGCTCTCTGGTTTTGTTTTGTTTTTGGCAGGAATCTCTTGATTGTTTTCAGTGGTGCCTGTTACCAGGGCGCAATACCACCAGTGGCTTAGGAGGCTTCCCTTTTCTCCAGGCCCTCTCCCGAAGGTATTGCTTCCAGACGTATTGACACTGGCAATCCTAACGGCTGCCAGGTGAAACCGCAAAGGCGTTTCAATTTCCATTTCTCCCATTCGCATGGGCGTGGAGCATATTTCCTGGGCCTTTCTTAGAAACCAACACAAAGGGAAACAAAACACGCATGGTGAATTCAACTTACCTCTTGAAACCGCCTGTTGCCAATCAATCCTGTTTCGGGCTCTTTTCCAGTGCCTATCCCCAGGACATTTTTGCAGCGGGGGTGTCAATTACAACCCCGCTGGCCTTTTGAACAGGAAGGGCTGCTGAGCTCCCTTTGGAACGTTGTAGTTACAGGAGGCGGCCACAAGGCGGCAGCATTTTCCCACAGCTGGTCGGATTCCCCAGGAACGCAGACCTTGCGCACACGCGTGTTCTTGGAATATGAATTAGAGAGGAATGTGTCCGGACAGACACCTAAGGGCTTGTGTCTCACTCCTTCTCCCACTTACCCTTCCCACTCTCGATTCATCACACCCCCTGCAAAACCCTCCTGAAGAGTGTGTTGTCGGAGGCAAGTGGGGTGACTCTAAGGAAGGAGGTGAATGGCGGGAACCCCACCAGCAGGAGACCTGGACACCAGGTGATGTTTGAACACTGTTGTGCATGTCGGACCACCATCCTCTGGCTGCAGTGGGCTTGGCTTAGCTGCAGGAGGGCACACCTACATCTACAGAGACTGCTGCCAACCAGAAGGGACCAGGCACCACAGGTCCAAAGGGGATAATTCGCTGGTGCGACCCACTCCCGCGCCGACCTGCCTCACTGTGACCACACTCCAACTTTGGTGCCCAAGCCTGCTCACGCTCCAGGGAAGTGACACCCGTGCATCTCTCTGAGGCCTGAGAGGAACATACTGGATCTCGACCATTTTGCTTTTTATAGAGATTCTAATTTCTGTCCATGTCTAGTGAATTTACAATGCTGTTGACTTTCGCTGTGCAGCACCTTGATTCAGTTCTCCGTGTATGTATATATATACACATCCATTCTCTTTCGCATTCTCTTCCCACGTAGCTTAGTCCAGGGTGGTGCCGACCGCTCCCTGTGCTTTGTAGAAGCTGGTTGTGGATCGTCTGCTTAATACATATTAGAATGCATGTGTTAATCCCACCCTCCTCATTCAACCCACCTCCGCATGCCTTTGCCCTCTCAAAACCCTGTACTTGCGTTCTAAATCTGTGACTCTGTTTGTGCTTTCTACTTTCCTGGTATCGACTTTGAGATGGCACTTATACGTGCTATCGTTGGAATTTTCTCTTTCTCTGTTGGACGTCCCAAGCTGAGTACAGGGAACTTCGGATCTATCGAAGATGCTGGAAATGGCAGGATTTTATTCTGTTTCATGGCTGAGCAGTATTCCATGCTCTATGTGTACCATCTCTTCACTTTCCATTCATCTGGGGATGGACATTGTGTTTTTACTTTCAATACTTGGCTGTTGTCAATAGGTGGCTAGTGACAGCTGGGGCACCCGTGTCTCTCTAAAGTACACATGGTTCTGCAAACGCTTCCAAAACACTGCAGAGGAAAGAACACTCCCAAACTCATTGTACGAAGCCATCCACCTGATCCCCAAACCAGACAAAGATACTACAAGAAAAGAAAACTGGAGAGCAATATCACCGATGAACATAGATGCAAAAATCCTCAACAAGATACTAGCCAACAGACTCCAACATGACATTAAAAGGATCACACACCAATATCACCGATGAACTTAGATGCAAAAATCCTCAACAAGATACTAGCCAACAGACTCCAGCATGACGTTAAAAGGATCACACACCATGACACTGTGTTTTTACTTTCAAGTCTTGGCTCTTGTCAATAGGTGTGCAGGGATCGCTGGCCAGCCCGGGTCTCCCCAATTAATACTTTACTGCGCAAAGGCAGCCAGGAGGTGGATTGCCACATCATGTGGCCGGCTCTCTGGTTTTGTTTTTCTTTGGCAGGAATCTCTTGATTGTTTTCAGTGGTGCCTGTTACCAGGGTGCAATACCACCAGTGGCTTAGGAGGCTTCCCTTTTCTCCAGGCCCTCTCCCAAAGGTATTGCTTCCAGACGTATTGACACTGGCAATCCTAACAGCTGCCAGGTGAAACCGCAAAGGCGTTTCAATTTCCATTTCTCCCATTCGCATGGTCGTGGAGCATATTTCCTGGGCCTTTCTTAGAAAACAACACAAAGGAAAACAAAACACGCATGGTGAATTCAATTTAGCTCTTGAAACCGCCTGTTGCAAGTCGATCCTGTTTCGGGCTCTTTTCCAGTGCCTATCCCCAGGACATTTTTGCAGCGGGGGTGTCAATTACAACCCCGCTGGCCTTTTGAACAGGAAGGGCTGCTGAGCTCCCTTTGGAACGTTGTAGTTACAGGACGCGGCCACAAGGCGGCAGCATTTTCCCACAGCTGGTTGGATTCCCCAGGAACGCAGACCTTGCGCACATGCGTGTTCTTCGAATATGAATTAGAGTGGAACGTGTCCGGACAGACACCTAAGGGCTTGTGTCTCACTCCTTCTCCCACTTATCCTTCCCACTCTCGATTCATCTCACCCCCTGCAAACCCCTCCTGATGAGGGTGTTGTCGGAGGCAAGTGGGGTGACTCTAAGGAAGGAGGTGAATGGCGGGAACCCCACCAGCAGGAGACCTGGACACCAGGTGATGTTTGAACGCTGTTGTGCATGTCGGACCACCATCCTCTGGCTGCAGTGGGCTTGGCTTAGCTGCAGGAGGGCACACCTACATCTACAGAGACTGCTGCCAACCGGAGGGGACCAGGCACCACAGGTCCAAAGGGGTTAATTCTCTGGTGCGCCCCCCCCCCCCCGCCCTGACCTGCCTCACTGTGACCACACTCCAACTTTGGTGCCCAAGCCTGCTCACGCTCCAGGGAAGTGACACCCGCACACCTCTCTGAGGCCTGAGAGGAACGTACTGGACCTCGATCATTTTGGTTTTTATAGAGTTTCTAATTTCTGTCCGTGTCTAGTGAATTTACAATGCTGTATTGACTTTCGCTGTGCAGCACCTTGATTCAGTTCTCCGTGTATGTATATATATACACATCCATTCTCTTTCGCATTCTCTTCCCACGTAGCTTACTCCAGGGTGGTGCCGACCTCTCCCTGTGCTTTGTAGAAGGTGGTTGTGGATCATCTGCTTTATAAATATTAGAATGCATGTGTTAATCCCACCCTCCTCATTCAACCCACCTCCGCATGCCTTTGCCCTCTCGAAACCCTGTACTTGCGTTCTAAATCTGTGACTCTGTGCTTTCTACTTTCTTGGTATCGACTTTGAGATGCCACCTATACGTGCTATCGTTGGAATTTTCTCTTTCTCTGTTGGACGTCCCATGCTGAGTACAGGGTACTCCGGATCTATCGAAGATGCTGGAAATGGCAGGATTTTATTCTGTTTCATGGCTGAGCAGTATTCCATGCTCTATGTGTACCATCTCTTCACTTTCCATTCATCTGGGAATGGACATTGTGTTTTTACTATCAAGACTTGGCTGTTGTCAATAGGTGGCTAGTGCCAGCTGGGGAGCCCGTGTCTCTCTAAAGTACACATGGCTCTGCAAACGCTTCCAAAACACTGCAGAGGAAAGAACACTCCCAAACTCATTGTACGAAGCCATCCACCTGATCCCCAAACCAGACAAAGATACTACAAGAAAAGAAAACTGGAGAGCAGTATCACCGATGAACTTAGATGCAAAAATCCTCAACAAGATACTAGCCAACAGACTCCAACATGACATTAAAAGGATCACACACCATGACACTGTGTTTTTACTTTCAAGTCTTGGCTCTTGTCAATAGGTGTGCAGGGGTCGCTGGCCAGCCCGGATCTCCCCAATTGATACTTTACTGCGCAAAGACAGCCAGGAGGTGGATTGCCACATCATGTGGCCGGCTCTCTGGTTTTGTTTTTCTTTGGCAGGAATCTCTTGATTGTTTTCAGTGGTGCCTGTTACCAGGGTGCAATACCACCAGTGGCTTAGGAGGCTTCCCTTTTCTCCAGGCCCTCTCCCAAAGGTATTGCTTCCAGACGTATTGACACTGGCAATCCTAACAGCTGCCAGGTGAAACTGCAAAGGCGTTTCAATTTCCATTTCTCCCATTCGCATGGTCGTGGAGCATATTTCCTGGGCCTTTCTTAGAAAACAACACAAAGGAAAACAAAACACGCATGGTGAATTCAATTTAGCTCTTGAAACCGCCTGTTGCAAGTCGATCCTGTTTCGGGCTCTTTTCCAGTGCCTATCCCCAGGACATTTTTGCAGCGGGGGTGTCAATTACAACCCCGCTGGCCTTTGAAGAGGAAGGGCTGCTGAGCTCCCTTTGGAACGTTGTAGTTACAGGACGCGGCCACAAGGCAGCAGCATTTTCCCACAGCTGGTCGGATTCCCCAGGAACGCAGACCTTGCGCACATGCGTGTTCTTCGAATATGAATTAGAGTGGAACGTGTCCGGACAGACACCTAAGGGCTTGTGTCTCCCTCCTTCTCCCACTTATCCTTCCCACTCTCGATTCATCTCACCCCCTGCAAACCCCTCCTGATGAGGGTGTTGTCGGAGGCAAGTGGGGTGACTCTAAGGAAGGAGGTGAATGGCGGGAACCCCACCAGCAGGAGACCTGGACACCAGGTGATGTTTGAACGCTGTTGTGCATGTCGGACCACCATCCTCTGGCTGCAGTGGGCTTGGCTTAGCTGCAGGAGGGCACACCTACATCTAGAGAGACTGCTGCCAACCGGAGGGGACCAGGCACCACAGGTCCAAAGGGGTTAATTCTCTGGTGCGCCCCCCCCCCCCGCCCTGAACTGCCTCACTGTGACCACACTCCAACTTTGGTGCCCAAGCCTGCTCACGCTCCAGGGAAGTGACACCCGCACACCTCTCTGAGGCCTGAGAGGAACGTACTGGACCTCGATCATTTTGGTTTTTATAGAGTTTCTAATTTCTGTCCGTGTCTAGTGAATTTACAATGCTGTATTGACTTTCGCTGTGCAGCACCTTGATTCAGTTCTCCGTGTATGTATATATATACACATCCATTCTCTTTCGCATTCTCTTCCCACGTAGCTTACTCCAGGGTGGTGCCGACCTCTCCCTGTGCTTTGTAGTAGGTGGTTGTGGATCGTCTGCTTTATACATATTAGAATGCATGTGTTAATCCCACCCTCCTCATTCAACCCACCTCCGCATGCCTTTGCCCTCTCAAAACCCTGTACTTGCGTTCTAAATCTGTGACTCTGTTTGTGCTTTCTACTTTCTTGGTATCGACTTTGAGATGCCACCTATACGTGCTATCGTTGGAATTTTCTCTTTCTCTGTTGGACGTTGCATGCTGAGTACAGGGTACTCCGGATCTATCGAAGATGCTGGAAATGGCAGGATTTTATTCTGTTTCATGGCTGAGCAGTATTCCATGCTCTATGTGTACCATCTCTTCACTTTCCATTCATCTGGGGATGGACATTGTGTTTTTACTATCAAGACTTGGCTGTTGTCAATAGGTGGCTAGTGCCAGCTGGGGAGCCCGTGTCTCTCTAAAGTACACATGGCTCTGCAAACGCTTCCAAAACACTGCAGAGGAAAGAACACTCCCAAACTCATTGTACGAAGCCATCCACCTGATCCCCAAACCAGACAAAGATACTACAAGAAAAGGAAACTGGAGAGCAGTATCACCGATGAACTTAGATGCAAAAATCCTCAACAAGATACTAGCCAACAGACTCCAACATGACATTAAAAGGATCACACACCATGACACTGTGTTTTTACTTTCAAGTCTTGGCTCTTGTCAATAGGTGTGCAGGGGTCGCTGGCCAGCCCGGGTCTCCCCAATTGATACTTTACTGCGCAAAGACAGCCAGGAGGTGGATTGCCACATCATGTGGCCGGCTCTCTGGTTTTGTTTTTCTTTGGCAGGAATCTTGATTGTTTTCAGTGGTGCCTGTTACCAGGGTGCAATACCACCAGTGGCTTAGGAGGCTTCCCTTTTCTCCAGGCCCTCTCCCAAAGGTATTGCTTCCAGACGTATTGACACTGGCAATCCTAACAGCTGCCAGGTGAAACCGCAAAGGTGTTTCAATTTCCATTTCTCCCATTCGCATGGTCGTGGAGCATATTTCCTGGGCCTTTCTCAGAAAACAACACAAAGGAAAACAAAACACGCATTGTGAATTCAACTTACCTCTTGAAACCGCCTGTTGCAAGTCGATCCTGTTTCGGGCTCTTTTCCAGTGCCTATCCCCAGGACATTTTTGCAGCATGGGTGTCAATTACAACCCCGCTGGCCTTTGAACAGGAAGGGCTGCTGAGCTCCCTTTGGAACGTTGTAGTTAAAGGACGCGGCCACAAGGCAGCAGCATTTTCCCACAGCTGGTCGGATTCCCCAGGAACGCAGACCTTGCGCACATGCGTGTTCTTCGAATATGAATTAGAGTGGAACATGTCCGGACAGACACCTAAGGGCTTGTGTCTCACTCCTTCTCCCACTTATCCTTCCCACTCTCGATTCATCTCACCCCCTGCAAACCCCTCCTGATGAGGGTGTTGTCGGAGGCAAGTGGGGTGACTCTAAGGAAGGAGGTGAATGGCGGGAACCCCACCAGCAGGAGACCTGGACACCAGGTGATGTTTGAACGCTGTTGTGCATGTCGGACCACCATCCTCTGGCTGCAGTGGGCTTGGCTTAGCTGCAGGAGGGCACACCTACATCTACAGAGACTGCTGCCAACCGGAGGGGACCAGGCACCACAGGTCCAAAGGGGTTAATTCTCTGGTGCGCCCCCCCCCCCGCCCTGACCTGCCTCACTGTGACCACACTCCAACTTTGGTGCCCAAGCCTGCTCACGCTCCAGGGAAGTGACACCCGCACACCTCTCTGAGGCCTGAGAGGAACGTACTGGACCTCGATCATTTTGGTTTTTATAGAGTTTCTAATTTCTGTCCGTGTCTAGTGAATTTACAATGCTGTATTGACTTTCGCTGTGCAGCACCTTGATTCAGTTCTCCGTGTATGTATATATATACACATCCATTCTCTTTCGCATTCTCTTCCCACGTAGCTTACTCCAGGGTGGTGCCGACCTCTCCCTGTGCTTTGTAGTAGGTGGTTGTGGATCGTCTGCTTTATACATATTAGAATGCATGTGTTAATCCCACCCTCCTCATTCAACCCACCTCCGCATGCCTTTGCCCTCTCAAAACCCTGTACTTGCGTTCTAAATCTGTGACTCTGTTTGTGCTTTCTACTTTCTTGGTATCGACTTTGAGATGCCACCTATACGTGCTATCGTTGGAATTTTCTCTTTCTCTGTTGGACGTTGCATGCTGAGTACAGGGTACTCCGGATCTATCGAAGATGCTGGAAATGGCAGGATTTTATTCTGTTTCATGGCTGAGCAGTATTCCATGCTCTATGTGTACCATCTCTTCACTTTCCATTCATCTGGGGATGGACATTGTGTTTTTACTATCAAGACTTGGCTGTTGTCAATAGGTGGCTAGTGCCAGCTGGGGAGCCCGTGTCTCTCTAAAGTACACATGGCTCTGCAAACGCTTCCAAAACACTGCAGAGGAAAGAACACTCCCAAACTCATTGTACGAAGCCATCCACCTGATCCCCAAACCAGACAAAGATACTACAAGAAAAGGAAACTGGAGAGCAGTATCACCGATGAACTTAGATGCAAAAATCCTCAACAAGATACTAGCCAACAGACTCCAACATGACGTTAAAAGGATCACACACCATGACACTGTGTTTTTACTTTCAAGTCTTGGCTCTTGTCAATAGGTGTGCAGGGGTCGCTGGCCAGCCCGGGTCTCCCCAATTGATACTTTACTGCGCAAAGACAGCCAGGAGGTGGATTGCCACATCATGTGGCCGGCTCTCTGGTTTTGTTTTTCTTTGGCAGGAATCTTGATTGTTTTCAGTGGTGCCTGTTACCAGGGTGCAATACCACCAGTGGCTTAGGAGGCTTCCCTTTTCTCCAGGCCCTCTCCCAAAGGTATTGCTTCCAGACGTATTGACACTGGCAATCCTAACAGCTGCCAGGTGAAACCGCAAAGGCGTTTCAATTTCCATTTCTCCCATTCGCATGGTCGTGGAGCATATTTCCTGGGCCTTTCTTAGAAAACAACACAAAGGAAAACAAAACACGCATGGTGAATTCAACTTACCTCTTGAAACCGCCTGTTGCAAGTCGATCCTGTTTCGGGCTCTTTTCCAGTGCCTATCCCCAGGACATTTTTGCAGCGGGGGTGTCAATTACAACCCCGCTGGCCTTTGAAAAGGAAGGGCTGCTGAGCTCCCTTTGGAACGTTGTAGTTAAAGGACGCGGCCACAAGGCAGCAGCATTTTCCCACAGCTGGTCGGATTGCCCAGGAACGCAGACCTTGCGCACATGCGTGTTCTTCGAATATGAATTAGAGTGGAACATGTCCGGACAGACACCTAAGGGCTTGTGTCTCACTCCTTCTCCCACTTATCCTTCCCACTCTCGATTCATCTCACCCCCTGCAAACCCCTCCTGATGAGGGTGTTGTCGGAGGCAAGTGGGGTGACTCTAAGGAAGGAGGTGAATGGCGGGAACCCCACCAGCAGGAGACCTGGACACCAGGTGATGTTTGAACGCTGTTGTGCATGTCGGACCACCATCCTCTGGCTGCAGTGGGCTTGGCTTAGCTGCAGGAGGGCACACCTACATCTAGAGAGACTGCTGCCAACCGGAGGGGACCAGGCACCACAGGTCCAAAGGGGTTAATTCTCTCGTGCGCCCCCCCCCCCGCCCTGAACTGCCTCACTGTGACCACACTCCAACTTTGGTGCCCAAGCCTGCTCACGCTCCAGGGAAGTGACACACGCACACCTCTCTGAGGCCTGAGAGGAACGTACTGGACCTCGATCATTTTGGTTTTTATAGAGTTTCTAATTTCTGTCCGTGTCTAGTGAATTTACAATGCTGTATTGACTTTCGCTGTGCAGCACCTTGATTCAGTTCTCCGTGTATTTATATATATACACATCCATTCTCTTTCGCATTCTCTTCCCACATAGCTTACTCCAGGGTGGTACCGACCTCTCCCTGTGCTTTGTAGTAGGTGGTTGTGGATCGTCTGCTTTATACATATTAGAATGCATGTGTTAATCCCACCCTCCTCATTCAACCCACCTCAGCATGCCTTTGCCCTCTCGAAACCCTGTACTTGCGTTCTAAATCTGTGACTCTGTTTGTGCTTTCTACTTTCTTGGTATCGACTTTGAGATGCCACCTATACGTGCTATCGTTGGAATTTTCTCTTTCTCTGTTGGACGTTGCATGCTGAGTACAGGGTACTCCGGATCTATCGAAGATGCTGGAAATGGCAGGATTTTATTCTGTTTCATGGCTGAGCAGTATTCCATGCTCTATGTGTACCATCTCTTCACTTTCCATTCATCTGGGGATGGACATTGTGTTTTTACTATCAAGACTTGGCTGTTGTCAATAGGTGGCTAGTGCCAGCTGGGGAGCCCGTGTCTCTCTAAAGTACACATGGCTCTGCAAACGCTTCCAAAACACTGCAGAGGAAAGAACACTCCCAAACTCATTGTACGAAGCCATCCACCTGATCCCCAAACCAGACAAAGATACTACAAGAAAAGAAAACTGGAGAGCAATATCACCGATGAACTTAGATGCAAAAATCCTCAACAAGAGACTAGCCAACAGACTCCAACATGACGTTAAAAGGATCACACACCATGACACTGTGTTTTTACTTTCAAGTCTTGGCTCTTGTCAATAGGTGTGCAGGGGTCGCTGGCCAGCCCGGGTCTCCCCAATTGATACTTTACTGCGCAAAGACAGCCAGGAGGTGGATTGCCACATCATGTGGCCGGCTCTCTGGTTTTGTTTTTCTTTGGCAGGAATCTCTTGATTGTTTTCAGTGGTGCCTGTTACCAGGGTGCAATACCACCAGTGGCTTAGGAGGCTTCCCTTTTCTCCAGGCCCTCTCCCAAAGGTATTGCTTCCAGACGTATTGACACTGGCAATCCTAACAGCTGCCAGGTGAAACCGCAAAGGCGTTTCAATTTCCATTTCTCCCATTCGCATGGTCGTGGAGCATATTTCCTGGGCCTTTCTTAGAAAACAACACAAAGGAAAACAAAACACGCATGGTGAATTCAATTTAGCTCTTGAAACCGCCTGTTGCAAGTCGATCCTGTTTCGGGCTCTTTTCCAGTGCCTATCCCCAGGACATTTTTGCAGCGGGGGTGTCAATTACAACCCCGCTGGCCTTTTGAACAGGAAGGGCTGCTGAGCTCCCTTTGGAACGTTGTAGTTACAGGACGCGGCCACAAGGCGGCAGCATTTTCCCACAGCTGGTCGGATTCCCCAGGAACGCAGACCTTGCGCACATGCGTGTTCTTCGAATATGAATTAGAGTGGAACGTGTCCGGACAGACACCTAAGGGCTTGTGTCTCACTCCTTCTCCCACTTATCCTTCCCACTCTCGATTCATCTCACCCCCTGCAAACCCCTCCTGATGAGGGTGTTGTCGGAGGCAAGTGGGGTGACTCTAAGGAAGGAGGTGAATGGCGGGAACCCCACCAGCAGGAGACCTGGACACCAGGTGATGTTTGAACACTGTTGTGCATGTCGGACCACCATCCTCTGGCTGCAGTGGGCTTGGCTCAGCTGCAGGAGGGCACACCTACATCTAGAGAGACTGCTGCCAACCGGAGGGGACCAGGCACCACAGGTCCAAAGGGGTTAATTCTCTGGTGCGCCCCCCCCCCGCCCTGAACTGCCTCACTGTGACCACACTCCAACTTTGGTGCCCAAGCCTGCTCACGCTCCAGGGAAGTGACACACGCACACCTCTCTGAGGCCTGAGAGGAACGTACTGGACCTCGATCATTTTGGTTTTTATAGAGTTTCTAATTTCTGTCCGTGTCTAGTGAATTTACAATGCTGTATTGACTTTCGCTGTGCAGCACCTTGATTCAGTTCTCCGTGTATGTATATATATACACATCCATTCTCTTTCGCATTCTCTTCCCACGTAGCTTACTCCAGGGTGGTGCCGACCTCTCCCTGTGCTTTGTAGTAGGTGGTTGTGGATCGTCTGCTTTATACATATTAGAATGCATGTGTTAATCCCACCCTCCTCATTCAACCCACCTCCGCATGCCTTTGCCCTCTCGAAACCCTGTACTTGCGTTCTAAATCTGTGACTCTGTTTGTGCTTTCTACTTTCCTGGTATCGACTTTGAGATGCCACCTATACGTGCTATCGTTGGAATTTTCTCTTTCTCTGTTGGACGTTGCATGCTGAGTACAGGGTACTCCGGATCTATCGAAGATGCTGGAAATGGCAGGATTTTATTCTGTTTCATGGCTGAGCAGTATTCCATGCTCTATGTGTACCATCTCTTCACTTTCCATTCATCTGGGGATGGACATTGTGTTTTTACTATCAAGACTTGGCTGTTGTCAATAGGTGGCTAGTGCCAGCTGGGGAGCCCGTGTCTCTCTAAAGTACACATGGCTCTGCAAACGCTTCCAAAACACTGCAGAGGAAAGAACACTCCCAAACTCATTGTACGAAGCCATCCACCTGATCCCTAAACCAGACAAAGATACTACAAGAAAAGAAAACTGGAGAGCAATATCACCGATGAACTTAGATGCAAAAATCCTCAACAAGAGACTAGCCAACAGACTCCAACATGACGTTAAAAGGATCACACACCATGACACTGTGTTTTTACTTTCAAGTCTTGGCTCTTGTCAATAGGTGTGCAGGGGTCGCTGGCCAGCCCGGGTCTCCCCAATTGATACTTTACTGCGCAAAGACAGCCAGGAGGTGGATTGCCACATCATGTGGCCGGCTCTCTGGTTTTGTTTTTCTTTGGCAGGAATCTCTTGATTGTTTTCAGTGGTGCCTGTTACCAGGGTGCAATACCACCAGTGGCTTAGGAGGCTTCCCTTTTCTCCAGGCCCTCTCCCAAAGGTATTGCTTCCAGACGTATTGACACTGGCAATCCTAACAGCTGCCAGGTGAAACCGCAAAGGCGTTTCAATTTCCATTTCTCCCATTCGCATGGTCGTGGAGCATATTTCCTGGGCCTTTCTTAGAAAACAACACAAAGGAAAACAAAACACGCATGTTGAATTCAATTTAGCTCTTGAAACCGCCTGTTGCAAGTCGATCCTGTTTCGGGCTCTTTTCCAGTGCCTATCCCCAGGACATTTTTGCAGCGGGGGTGTCAATTACAACCCCGCTGGCCTTTTGAACAGGAAGGGCTGCTGAGCTCCCTTTGGAACGTTGTAGTTACAGGACGCGGCCACAAGGCGGCAGCATTTTCCCACAGCTGGTCGGATTCCCCAGGAACGCAGACCTTGCGCACATGCGTGTTCTTCGAATATGAATTAGAGTGGAACGTGTCCGGACAGACACCTAAGGGCTTGTGTCTCACTCCTTCTCCCACTTATCCTTCCCACTCTCGATTCATCTCACCCCCTGCAAACCCCTCCTGATGAGGGTGTTGTCGGAGGCAAGTGGGGTGACTCTAAGGAAGGAGGTGAATGGCGGGAACCCCACCAGCAGGAGACCTGGACACCAGGTGATGTTTGAACACTGTTGTGCATGTCGGACCACCATCCTCTGGCTGCAGTGGGCTTGGCTTAGCTGCAGGAGGGCACACCTACATCTAGAGAGACTGCTGCCAACCGGAGGGGACCAGGCACCACAGGTCCAAAGGGGTTAATTCTCTGGTGCGCCCCCCCCCCCGCCCTGAACTGCCTCACTGTGACCACACTCCAACTTTGGTGCCCAAGCCTGCTCACGCTCCAGGGAAGTGACACACGCACACCTCTCTGAGGCCTGAGAGGAACGTACTGGACCTCGATCATTTTGGTTTTTATAGAGTTTCTAATTTCTGTCCGTGTCTAGTGAATTTACAATGCTGTATTGACTTTCGCTGTGCAGCACCTTGATTCAGTTCTCCGTGTATGTATATATATACACATCCATTCTCTTTCGCATTCTCTTCCCACGTAGCTTACTCCAGGGTGGTGCCGACCTCTCCCTGTGCTTTGTAGTAGGTGGTTGTGGATCGTCTGCTTTATACATATTAGAATGCATGTGTTAATCCCACCCTCCTCATTCAACCCACCTCCGCATGCCTTTGCCCTCTCGAAACCCTGTACTTGCGTTCTAAATCTGTGACTCTGTTTGTGCTTTCTACTTTCTTGGTATCGACTTTGAGATGCCACCTATACGTGCTATCGTTGGAATTTTCTCTTTCTCTGTTGGACGTTGCATGCTGAGTACAGGGTACTCCGGATCTATCGAAGATGCTGGAAATGGCAGGATTTTATTCTGTTTCATGGCTGAGCAGTATTCCATGCTCTATGTGTACCATCTCTTCACTTTCCATTCATCTGGGGATGGACATTGTGTTTTTACTATCAAGACTTGGCTGTTGTCAATAGGTGGCTAGTGCCAGCTGGGGAGCCCGTGTCTCTCTAAAGTACACATGGCTCTGCAAACGCTTCCAAAACACTGCAGAGGAAAGAACACTCCCAAACTCATTGTACGAAGCCATCCACCTGATCCCCAAACCAGACAAAGATACTACAAGAAAAGAAAACTGGAGAGCAATATCACCGATGAACTTAGATGCAAAAATCCTCAACAAGATACTAGCCAACAGACTCCAACATGACGTTAAAAGGATCACACACCATGACACTGTGCTTTTACTTTCAAGTCTTGGCTCTTGTCAATAGGTGTGCAGGGGTCGCTGGCCAGCCCGGGTCTCCCCAATTGATACTTTACTGTGCAAAGACAGCCAGGAGGTGGATTGCCACATCATGTGGCCGGCTCTCTGGTTTTGTTTTTCTTTGGCAGGAATCTCTTGATTGTTTTCAGTGGTGCCTGTTACCAGGGCACAATACCACCAGTGGCTTAGGAGGCTTCCCTTTTCTCCAGGCCCTCTCCCGAAGGTATTGCTTCCAGACGTATTGACACTGGCAATCCTAACAGCTGCCAGGTGAAACCGCAAAGGCGTTTCAATTTCCATTTCTCCCATTCACATGGTCGTGGAGCATATTTCCTGGGCCTTTCTTAGAAAACAACACAAAGGAAAACAAAACACGCATGGTGAATTCAATTTAGCTCTTGAAACCGCCTGTTGCAAGTCGATCCTGTTTCGGGCTCTTTTCCAGTGCCTATCCCCAGGACATTTTTGCAGCGGGGGTGTCAATTACAACCCCGCTGGCCTTTTGAACAGGAAGGGCTGCTGAGCTCCCTTTGGAACGTTGTAGTTACAGGACGCGGCCACAAGGCGGCAGCATTTTCCCACAGCTGGTCGGATTCCCCAGAAACGCAGACTTTGCGCACATGCGTGTTCTTCGAATATGAATTAGAGTGGAACGTGTCCGGACAGACACCTAAGGGCTTGTGTCTCACTCCTTCTCCCACTTATCCTTCCCACTCTCGATTCATCTCACCCCCTGCAAACCCCTCCTGATGAGGGTGTTGTCGGAGGCAAGTGGGGTGACTCTAAGGAAGGAGGTGAATGGCGGGAACCCCACCAGCAGGAGACCTGGACACCAGGTGATGTTTGAACGCTGTTGTGCATGTCGGACCACCATCCTCTGGCTGCAGTGGGCTTGGCTTAGCTGCAGGAGGGCACACCTACATCTAGAGAGACTGCTGCCAACCGGAGGGGACCAGGCACCACAGATCCAAAGGGGTTAATTCTCTGGTGCGCCCCCCCCCCGCCCTGACCTGCCTCACTGTGACCACACTCCAACTTTGGTGCCCAAGCCTGCTCACGCTCCAGGGAAGTGACACCCGCACACCTCTCTGAGGCCTGAGAGGAACGTACTGGACCTCGATCATTTTGGTTTTTATAGAGTTTCTAATTTCTGTCCGTGTCTAGTGAATTTACAATGCTGTATTGACTTTCGCTGTGCAGCACCTTGATTCAGTTCTCCGTGTATGTATATATATACACATCCATTCTCTTTCGCATTCTCTTCCCACGTAGCTTACTCCAGGGTGGTACCGACCTCTCCCTGTGCTTTGTAGTAGGTGGTTGTGGATCGTCTGCTTTATACATATTAGAATGCATGTGTTAATCCCACCCTCCTCATTCAACCCACCTCCGCATGCCTTTGCCCTCTCGAAACCCTGTACTTGCGTTCTAAATCTGTGACTCTGTTTGTGCTTTCTACTTTCTTGGTATCGACTTTGAGATGCCACCTATACGTGCTATCGTTGGAATTTTCTCTTTCTCTGTTGGACGTTGCATGCTGAGTACAGGGTACTCCGGATCTATCGAAGATGCTGGAAATGGCAGGATTTTATTCTGTTTCATGGCTGAGCAGTATTCCATGCTCTATGTGTACCAACTCTTCACTTTCCATTCATCTGGGGATGGACATTGTGTTTTTACTATCAAGACTTGGCTGTTGTCAATAGGTGGCTAGTGCCAGCTGGGGAGCCCGTGTCTCTCTAAAGTACACATGGCTCTGCAAACGCTTCCAAAACACTGCAGAGGAAAGAACACTCCCAAACTCATTGTACGAAGCCATCCACCTGATCCCCAAACCAGACAAAGATACTACAAGAAAAGAAAACTGGAGAGCAGTATCACCGATGAACTTAGATGCAAAAATCCTCAACAAGATACTAGCCAACAGACTCCAACATGACGTTAAAAGGATCACACACCATGACACTGTGCTTTTACTTTCAAGTCTTGGCTCTTGTCAATAGGTGTGCAGGGGTCGCTGGCCAGCCCGGGTCTCCCCAATTGATACTTTACTGTGCAAAGACAGCCAGGAGGTGGATTGCCACATCATGTGGCCGGCTCTCTGGTTTTGTTTTTCTTTGGCAGGAATCTCTTGATTGTTTTCAGTGGTGCCTGTTACCAGGGTGCAATACCACCAGTGGCTTAGGAGGCTTCCCTTTTCTCCAGGCCCTCTCCCGAAGGTATTGCTTCCAGACGTATTGACACTGGCAATCCTAACAGCTGCCAGGTGAAACCGCAAAGGCGTTTCAATTTCCATTTCTCCCATTCACATGGTCGTGGAGCATATTTCCTGGGCCTTTCTTAGAAAACAACACAAAGGAAAACAAAACACGCATGGTGAATTCAATTTAGCTCTTGAAACCGCCTGTTGCAAGTCGATCCTGTTTCGGGCTCTTTTCCAGTGCCTATCCCCAGGACATTTTTGCAGCGGGGGTGTCAATTACAACCCCGCTGGCCTTTTGAACAGGAAGGGCTGCTGAGCTCCCTTTGGAACGTTGTAGTTACAGGACGCGGCCACAAGGCGGCAGCATTTTCCCACAGCTGGTCGGATTCCCCAGGAACGCAGACCTTGAGCACATGCGTGTTCTTCGAATATGAATTAGAGTGGAACGTGTCCGGACAGACACCTAAGGGCTTGTGTCTCACTCCTTCTCCCACTTATCCTTCCCACTCTCGATTCATCTCACCCCCTGCAAACCCCTCCTGATGAGGGTGTTGTCGGAGGCAAGTGGGGTGACTCTAAGGAAGGAGGTGAATGGCGGGAACCCCACCAGCAGGAGACCTGGACACCAGGTGATGTTTGAACGCTGTTGTGCATGTCGGACCACCATCCTCTGGCTGCAGTGGGCTTGGCTTAGCTGCAGGAGGGCACACCTACATCTAGAGAGACTGCTGCCAACCGGAGGGGACCAGGCACCACAGGTCCAAAGGGGTTAATTCTCTGGTGCGCCCCCCCCCCGCCCTGAACTGCCTCACTGTGACCACACTCCAACTTTGGTGCCCAAGCCTGCTCACGCTCCAGGGAAGTGACACACGCACACCTCTCTGAGGCCTGAGAGGAACGTACTGGACCTCGATCATTTTGGTTTTTATAGAGTTTCTAATTTCTGTCCGTGTCTAGTGAATTTACAATGCTGTATTGACTTTCGCTGTGCAGCACCTTGATTCAGTTCTCCGTGTATGTATATATATACACATCCATTCTCTTTCGCATTCTCTTCCCACGTAGCTTACTCCAGGGTGGTGCCGACCTCTCCCTGTGCTTTGTAGTAGGTGGTTGTGGATCGTCTGCTTTATACATATTAGAATGCATGTGTTAATCCCACCCTCCTCATTCAACCCACCTCCGCATGCCTTTGCCCTCTCGAAACCCTGTACTTGCGTTCTAAATCTGTGACTCTGTTTGTGCTTTCTACTTTCTTGGTATCGACTTTGAGATGCCACCTATACGTGCTATCGTTGGAATTTTCTCTTTCTCTGTTGGACGTTGCATGCTGAGTACAGGGTACTCCGGATCTATCGAAGATGCTGGAAATGGCAGGATTTTATTCTGTTTCATGGCTGAGCAGTATTCCATGCTCTATGTGTACCATCTCTTCACTTTCCATTCATCTGGGGATGGACATTGTGTTTTTACTATCAAGACTTGGCTGTTGTCAATAGGTGGCTAGTGCCAGCTGGGGAGCCCGTGTCTCTCTAAAGTACACATGGCTCTGCAAACGCTTCCAAAACACTGCAGAGGAAAGAACACTCCCAAACTCATTGTACGAAGCCATCCACCTGATCCCCAAACCAGACAAAGATACTACAAGAAAAGAAAACTGGAGAGCAATATCACCGATGAACTTAGATGCAAAAATCCTCAACAAGATACTAGCCAACAGACTCCAACATGACGTTAAAAGGATCACACACCATGACACTGTGCTTTTACTTTCAAGTCTTGGCTCTTGTCAATAGGTGTGCAGGGGTCGCTGGCCAGCCCGGGTCTCCCCAATTGATACTTTACTGTGCAAAGACAGCCAGGAGGTGGATTGCCACATCATGTGGCCGGCTCTCTGGTTTTGTTTTTCTTTGGCAGGAATCTCTTGATTGTTTTCAGTGGTGCCTGTTACCAGGGTGCAATACCACCAGTGGCTTAGGAGGCTTCCCTTTTCTCCAGGCCCTCTCCCAAAGGTATTGCTTCCAGACGTATTGACACTGGCAATCCTAACAGCTGCCAGGTGAAACCGCAAAGGCGTTTCAATTTCCATTTCTCCCATTCGCATGGTCGTGGAGCATATTTCCTGGGCCTTTCTTAGAAAACAACACAAAGGAAAACAAAACACGCATGGTGAATTCAATTTAGCTCTTGAAACCGCCTGTTGCAAGTCGATCCTGTTTCGGGCTCTTTTCCAGTGCCTATCCCCAGGACATTTTTGCAGCGGGGGTGTCAATTACAACCCCGCTGGCCTTTTGAACAGGAAGGGCTGCTGAGCTCCCTTTGGAACGTTGTAGTTACAGGACGCGGCCACAAGGCAGCAGCATTTTCCCACAGCTGGTCGGATTCCCCAGGAACGCAGACCTTGCGCACATGCGTGTTCTTCGAATATGAATTAGAGTGGAACGTGTCCGGACAGACACCTAAGGGCTTGTGTCTCACTCCTTCTCCCACTTATCCTTCCCACTCTCGATTCATCTCACCCCCTGCAAACCCCTCCTGATGAGGGTGTTGTCGGAGGCAAGTGGGGTGACTCTAAGGAAGGAGGTGAATGGCGGGAACCCCACCAGCAGGAGACCTGGACACCAGGTGATGTTTGAACGCTGTTGTGCATGTCGGACCACCATCCTCTGGCTGCAGTGGGCTTGGCTTAGCTGCAGGAGGGCACACCTACATCTACAGAGACTGCTGCCAATCGGAGGGGACCAGGCACCACAGGTCCAAAGGGGTTAATTCTCTGGTGCGCCCCCCCCCCGCCCTGAACTGCCTCACTGTGACCACACTCCAACTTTGGTGCCCAAGCCTGCTCACGCTCCAGGGAAGTGACACACGCACACCTCTCTGAGGCCTGAGAGGAACGTACTGGACCTCGATCATTTTGGTTTTTATAGAGTTTCTAATTTCTGTCCGTGTCTAGTGAATTTACAATGCTGTATTGACTTTCGCTGTGCAGCACCTTGATTCAGTTCTCCGTGTATGTATATATATACACATCCATTCTCTTTCGCATTCTCTTCCCACGTAGCTTACTCCAGGGTGGTGCCGACCTCTCCCTGTGCTTTGTAGTAGGTGGTTGTGGATCGTCTGCTTTATACATATTAGAATGCATGTGTTAATCCCACCCTCCTCATTCAACCAACCTCCGCATGCCTTTGCCCTCTCGAAACCCTGTACTTGCGTTCTAAATCTGTGACTCTGTTTGTGCTTTCTACTTTCTTGGTATCGACTTTGAGATGCCACCTATACGTGCTATCGTTGGAATTTTCTCTTTCTCTGTTGGACGTTGCATGCTGAGTACAGGGTACTCCGGATCTATCGAAGATGCTGGAAATGGCAGGATTTTATTCTGTTTCATGGCTGAGCAGTATTCCATGCTCTATGTGTACCATCTCTTCACTTTCCATTCATCTGGGGATGGACATTGTGTTTTTACTATCAAGACTTGGCTGTTGTCAATAGGTGGCTAGTGCCAGCTGGGGAGCCCGTGTCTCTCTAAAGTACACATGGCTCTGCAAACGCTTCCAAAACACTGCAGAGGAAAGAACACTCCCAAACTCATTGTACGAAGCCATCCACCTGATCCCCAAACCAGACAAAGATACTACAAGAAAAGAAAACTGGAGAGCAATATCACCGATGAACTTAGATGCAAAAATCCTCAACAAGATACTAGCCAACAGACTCCAACATGACGTTAAAAGGATCACACACCATGACACTGTGCTTTTACTTTCAAGTCTTGGCTCTTGTCAATAGGTGTGCAGGGGTCGCTGGCCAGCCCGGGTCTCCCCAATTGATACTTTACTGTGCAAAGACAGCCAGGAGGTGGATTGCCACATCATGTGGCTGGCTCTCTGGTTTTGTTTTTCTTTGGCAGGAATCTCTTGATTGTTTTCAGTGGTGCCTGTTACCAGGGTGCAATACCACCAGTGGCTTAGGAGGCTTCCCTTTTCTCCAGGCCCTCTCCCAAAGGTATTGCTTCCAGACGTATTGACACTGGCAATCCTAACAGCTGCCAGGTGAAACCGCAAAGGCGTTTCAATTTCCATTTCTCCCATTCGCATGGTCGTGGAGCATATTTCCTGGGCCTTTCTTAGAAAACAACACAAAGGAAAACAAAACACGCATGGTGAATTCAATTTAGCTCTTGAAACCGCCTGTTGCAAGTCGATCCTGTTTCGGGCTCTTTTCCAGTGCCTATCCCCAGGACATTTTTGCAGCGGGGGTGTCAATTACAACCCCGCTGGCCTTTTGAACAGGAAGGGCTGCTGAGCTCCCTTTGGAACGTTGTAGTTACAGGACGCGGCCACAAGGCGGCAGCATTTTCCCACAGCTGGTCGGATTCCCCAGGAACGCAGACTTTGCGCACATGCGTGTTCTTCGAATATGAATTAGAGTGGAACGTGTCCGGACAGACACCTAAGGGCTTGTGTCTCACTCCTTCTCCCACTTATCCTTCCCACTCTCGATTCATCTCACCCCCTGCAAACCCCTCCTGATGAGGGTGTTGTCGGAGGCAAGTGGGGTGACTCTAAGGAAGGAGGTGAATGGCGGGAACCCCACCAGCAGGAGACCTGGACACCAGGTGATGTTTGAACGCTGTTGTGCATGTCGGACCACCATCCTCTGGCTGCAGTGGGCTTGGCTTAGCTGCAGGAGGGCACACCTACATCTAGAGAGACTGCTGCCAACCGGAGGGGACCAGGCACCACAGATCCAAAGGGGTTAATTCTCTGGTGCGCCCCCCCCCCGCCCTGACCTGCCTCACTGTGACCACACTCCAACTTTGGTGCCCAAGCCTGCTCACGCTCCAGGGAAGTGACACCCGCACACCTCTCTGAGGCCTGAGAGGAACGTACTGGACCTCGATCATTTTGGTTTTTATAGAGTTTCTAATTTCTGTCCGTGTCTAGTGAATTTACAATGCTGTATTGACTTTCGCTGTGCAGCACCTTGATTCAGTTCTCCGTGTATGTATATATATACACATCCATTCTCTTTCGCATTCTCTTCCCACGTAGCTTACTCCAGGGTGGTACCGACCTCTCCCTGTGCTTTGTAGTAGGTGGTTGTGGATCGTCTGCTTTATACATATTAGAATGCATGTGTTAATCCCACCCTCCTCATTCAACCCACCTCCGCATGCCTTTGCCCTCTCGAAACCCTGTACTTGCGTTCTAAATCTGTGACTCTGTTTGTGCTTTCTACTTTCTTGGTATCGACTTTGAGATGCCACCTATACGTGCTATCGTTGGAATTTTCTCTTTCTCTGTTGGACGTTGCATGCTGAGTACAGGGTACTCCGGATCTATCGAAGATGCTGGAAATGGCAGGATTTTATTCTGTTTCATGGCTGAGCAGTATTCCATGCTCTATGTGTACCAACTTTTCACTTTCCATTCATCTGGGGATGGACATTGTGTTTTTACTTTCAAGACTTGGCTGTTGTCAATAGGTGGCTAGTGCCAGCTGGGGAGCCCGTGTCTCTCTAAAGTACACATGGCTCTGCAAACGCTTCCAAAACACTGCAGAGGAAAGAACACTCCCAAACTCATTGTACGAAGCCATCCACCTGATCCCCAAACCAGACAAAGATACTACAAGAAAAGAAAACTGGAGAGCAGTATCACCGATGAACTTAGATGCAAAAATCCTCAACAAGATACTAGCCAACAGACTCCAACATGACATTAAAAGGATCACACACCATGACACTGTGTTTTTACTTTCAAGTCTTGGCTCTTGTCAATAGGTGTGCAGGGGTCGCTGGCCAGCCCGGGTCTCCCCAATTGATACTTTACTGTGCAAAGACAGCCAGGAGGTGGATTGCCACATCATGTGGCCGGCTCTCTGGTTTTGTTTTTCTTTGGCAGGAATCTCTTGATTGTTTTCAGTGGTGCCTGTTACCAGGGTGCAATACCACCAGTGGCTTAGGAGGCTTCCCTTTTCTCCAGGCCCTCTCCCAAAGGTATTGCTTCCAGACGTATTGACACTGGCAATCCTAACAGCTGCCAGGTGAAACCGCAAAGGCGTTTCAATTTCCATTTCTCCCATTCGCATGGTCGTGGAGCATATTTCCTGGGCCTTTCTTAGAAAACAACACAAAGGAAAACAAAACACGCATGGTGAATTCAATTTACCTCTTGAAACCGCCTGTTGCAAGTCGATCCTGTTTCGGGCTCTTTTCCAGTGCCTATCCCCAGGACATTTTTGCAGCGGGGGTGTCAATTACAACCCCGCTGGCCTTTGAACAGGAAGGGCTGCTGAGCTCCCTTTGGAACGTTGTAGTTACAGGACGCGGCCACAAGGCAGCAGCATTTTCCCACAGCTGGTCGGATTCCCCAGGAACGCAGACCTTGCACACATGCGTGTTCTTCGAATATGAATTAGAGTGGAACGTGTCCGGACAGACACCTAAGGGCTTGTGTCTCACTTCTTCTCCCACTTATCCTTCCCACTCTCGATTCATCTCACCCCCTGCAAACCCCTCCTGATGAGGGTGTTGTTGGAGGCAAGTGGGGTGACTCTAAGGAAGGAGGTGAATGGCGGGAACCCCACCAGCAGGAGACCTGGACTCCAGGTGATGTTTGAACGCTGTTGTGCATGTCGGACCACCATCCTCTGGCTGCAGTGGGCTTGGCTTAGCTGCAGGAGGGCACACCTACATCTAGAGAGACTGCTGCCAACCGGAGGGGACCAGGCACCACAGGTCCAAAGGGGTTAATTCTCTGGTGCGCCCCCCCCCCCCGCCCTGAACTGCCTCACTGTGACCACACTCCAACTTTGGTGCCCAAGCCTGCTCACGCTCCAGGGAAGTGACACCCGCACACCTCTCTGAGGCCTGAGAGGAACGTACTGGACCTCGATCATTTTGGTTTTTATAGAGTTTCTAATTTCTGTCCGTGTCTAGTGAATTTACAATGCTGTATTGACTTTCGCTGTGCAGCACCTTGATTCAGTTCTCCGTGTATGTATATATATACACATCCATTCTCTTTCGCATTCTCTTCCCACGTAGCTTACTCCAGGGTGGTACCGACCTCTCCCTGTGCTTTGTAGTAGGTGGTTGTGGATCGTCTGCTTTATACATATTAGAATGCATGTGTTAATCCCACCCTCCTCATTCAACCCACCTCCGCATGCCTTTGCCCTCTCGAAACCCTGTACTTGCGTTCTAAATCTGTGACTCTGTTTGTGCTTTCTACTTTCTTGGTATCGACTTTGAGATGCCACCTATACGTGCTATCGTTGGAATTTTCTCTTTCTCTGTTGGACGTTGCATGCTGAGTACAGGGTACTCCGGATCTATCGAAGATGCTGGAAATGGCAGGATTTTATTCTGTTTCATGGCTGAGCAGTATTCCATGCTCTATGTGTACCATCTCTTCACTTTCCATTCATCTGGGGATGGACATTGTGTTTTTACTATCAAGACTTGGCTGTTGTCAATAGGTGGCTAGTGCCAGCTGGGGAGCCCGTGTCTCTCTAAAGTACACATGGCTCTGCAAACGCTTCCAAAACACTGCAGAGGAAAGAACACTCCCAAACTCATTGTACGAAGCCATCCACCTGATCCCCAAACCAGACAAAGATACTACAAGAAAAGAAAACTGGAGAGCAATATCACCGATGAACTTAGATGCAAAAATCCTCAACAAGATACTAGCCAACAGACTCCAACATGACGTTAAAAGGATCACACACCATGACACTGTGTTTTTACTTTCAAGTCTTGGCTCTTGTCAATAGGTGTGCAGGGGTCGCTGGCCAGCCCGGGTCTCCCCAATTGATACTTTACTGCGCAAAGACAGCCAGGAGGTGGATTGCCACATCATGTGGCCGGCTCTCTGGTTTTGTTTTTCTTTGGCAGGAATCTCTTGATTGTTTTCAGTGGTGCCTGTTACCAGGGTGCAATACCACCAGTGGCTTAGGAGGCTTCCCTTTTCTCCAGGCCCTCTCCCAAAGGTATTGCTTCCAGACGTATTGACACTGGCAATCCTAACAGCTGCCAGGTGAAACCGCAAAGGCGTTTCAATTTCCATTTCTCCCATTCGCATGGTCGTGGAGCATATTTCCTGGGCCTTTCTTAGAAAACAACACAAAGGAAAACAAAACACGCATGGTGAATTCAATTTAGCTCTTGAAACCGCCTGTTGCAAGTCGATCCTGTTTCGGGCTCTTTTCCAGTGCCTATCCCCAGGACATTTTTGCAGCGGGGGTGTCAATTACAACCCCGCTGGCCTTTGAACAGAAAGGGCTGCTGAGCTCCCTTTGGAACGTTGTAGTTACAGGACGCGGCCACAAGGCGGCAGCATTTTCCCACAGCTGGTCGGATTCCCCAGGAACGCAGACCTTGCGCACATGCGTGTTCTTCGAATATGAATTAGAGTGGAACGTGTCCGGACAGACACCTAAGGGCTTGTGTCTCCCTCCTTCTCCCACTTATCCTTCCCACTCTCGATTCATCTCACCCCCTGCAAACCCCTCCTGATGAGGGTGTTGTCGGAGGCAAGTGGGGTGACTCTAAGGAAGGAGGTGAATGGCGGGAACCCCACCAGCAGGAGACCTGGACACCAGGTGATGTTTGAACGCTGTTGTGCATGTCGGACCACCATCCTCTGGCTGCAGTGGGCTTGGCTTAGCTGCAGGAGGGCACACCTACATCTAGAGAGACTGCTGCCAACCGGAGGGGACCAGGCACCACAGGTCCAAAGGGGTTAATTCTCTGGTGCGCCCCCCCCCCGCCCTGAACTGCCTCACTGTGACCACACTCCAACTTTGGTGCCCAAGCCTGCTCACGCTCCAGGGAAGTGACACACGCACACCTCTCTGAGGCCTGAGAGGAACGTACTGGACCTCGATCATTTTGGTTTTTATAGAGTTTCTAATTTCTGTCCATGTCTAGTGAATTTACAATGCTGTATTGACTTTCGCTGTGCAGCACCTTGATTCAGTTCTCCGTGTATGTATATATATACACATCCATTCTCTTTCGCATTCTCTTCCCACGTAGCTTACTCCAGGGTGGTGCCGACCTCTCCCTGTGCTTTGTAGTAGGTGGTTGTGGATCGTCTGCTTTATACATATTAGAATGCATGTGTTAATCCCACCCTCCTCATTCAACCCACCTCCGCATGCCTTTGCCCTCTCGAAACCCTGTACTTGCGTTCTAAATCTGTGACTCTGTTTGTGCTTTCTACTTTCTTGGTATCGACTTTGAGATGCCACCTATACGTGCTATCGTTGGAATTTTCTCTTTCTCTGTTGGACGTTGCATGCTGAGTACAGGGTACTCCGGATCTATCGAAGATGCTGGAAATGGCAGGATTTTATTCTGTTTCATGGCTGAGCAGTATTCCATGCTCTATGTGTACCATCTCTTCACTTTCCATTCATCTGGGGATGGACATTGTGTTTTTACTATCAAGACTTGGCTGTTGTCAATAGGTGGCTAGTGCCAGCTGGGGAGCCCGTGTCTCTCTAAAGTACACATGGCTCTGCAAACGCTTCCAAAACACTGCAGAGGAAAGAACACTCCCAAACTCATTGTACGAAGCCATCCACCTGATCCCCAAACCAGACAAAGATACTACAAGAAAAGAAAACTGGAGAGCAATATCACCGATGAACTTAGATGCAAAAATCCTCAACAAGATACTAGCCAACAGACTCCAACATGACGTTAAAAGGATCACACACCATGACACTGTGTTTTTACTTTCAAGTCTTGGCTCTTGTCAATAGGTGTGCAGGGGTCGCTGGCCAGCCCGGGTCTCCCCAATTGATACTTTACTGCGCAAAGACAGCCAGGAGGTGGATTGCCACATCATGTGGCCGGCTCTCTGGTTTTGTTTTTCTTTGGCAGGAATCTATTGATTGTTTTCAGTGGTGCCTGTTACCAGGGTGCAATACCACCAGTGGCTTAGGAGGCTTCCCTTTCCTCCAGGCCCTCTCCCAAAGGTATTGCTTCCAGACGTATTGACACTGGCAATCCTAACAGCTGCCAGGTGAAACCGCAAAGGCGTTTCAATTTCCATTTCTCCCATTCGCATGGTCGTGGAGCATATTTCCTGGGCCTTTCTTAGAAAACAACACAAAGGAAAACAAAACATGCATGGTGAATTCTATTTAGCTCTTGAAACCGCCTGTTGCAAGTCGATCCTGTTTCGGGCTCTTTTCCAGTGCCTATCCCCAGGACATTTTTGCAGCGGGGGTGTCAATTACAACCCCGCTGGCCTTTGAACAGGAAGGGCTGCTGAGCTCCCTTTGGAACGTTGTAGTTACAGGACGCGGCCACAAGGCGGCAGCATTTTCCCACAGCTGGTCGGATTCCCCAGGAACGCAGACCTTGCGCACATGCGTGTTCTTCGAATATGAATTAGAGTGGAACGTGTCCGGACAGACACCTAAGGGCTTGTGTCTCACTCCTTCTCCCACTTATCCTTCCCACTCTCGATTCATCTCACCCCCTGCAAACCCCTCCTGATGAGGGTGTTGTCAGAGGCAAGTGGGGTGACTCTAAGGAAGGAGGTGAATGGCGGGAACCCCACCAGCAGGAGACCTGGACACCAGGTGATGTTTGAACGCTGTTGTGCATGTCGGACCACCATCCTCTGGCTGCAGTGGGCTTGGCTTAGCTGCAGGAGGGCACACCTACATCTAGAGAGACTGCTGCCAACCAGAGGGGACCAGGCACCACAGGTCCAAAGGGGTTAATTCTCTGGTGCGCCCCCCCCCCAGCCCCGACCTGCCTCACTGTGACCACACTCCAACTTTGGTGCCCAAGCCTGCTCACGCTCCAGGGAAGTGACACCCGCACACCTCTCTGAGGCCTGAGAGGAACGTACTGGACCTCAATCATTTTGGTTTTTATAGAGTTTCTAATTTCTGTCCGTGTCTAGTGAATTTACAATGCTGTATTGACTTTCGCTGTGCAGCACCTTGATTCAGTTCTCCGTGTATGTATATATATACACATCCATTCTCTTTCGCATTCTCTTCCCACGTAGCTTACTCCAGGGTGGTGCCGACCTCTCCCTGTGCTTTGTAGTAGGTGGTTGTGGATCGTCTGCTTTATACATATTAGAATGCATGTGTTAATCCCACCCTCCTCATTCAACCCACCTCCGCATGCCTTTGCCCTCTCGAAACCCTGTACTTGCGTTCTAAATCTGTGACTCTGTTTGTGCTTTCTACTTTCTTGGTATCAACTTTGAGATGCCACCTATACGTGCTATCGTTGGAATTTTCTCTTTCTCTGTTGGACGTTGCATGCTGAGTACAGGGTACTCCGGATCTATCGAAGATGCTGGAAATGGCAGGATTTTATTCTGTTTCATGGCTGAGCAGTATTCCATGCTCTATGTGTACCATCTCTTCACTTTCCATTCATCTGGGGATGGACATTGTGTTTTTACTATCAAGACTTGGCTGTTGTCAATAGGTGGCTAGTGCCAGCTGGGGAGCCCGTGTCTCTCTAAAGTACACATGGCTCTGCAAACGCTTCCAAAACACTGCAGAGGAAAGAACACTCCCAAACTCAATGTACGAAGCCATCCACCTGATCCCCAAACCAGACAAAGATACTACAAGAAAAGAAAACTGGAGAGCAGTATCACCGATGAACTTAGATGCAAAAATCCTCAACAAGATACTAGCCAACAGACTCCAACATGACATTAAAAGGATCACACACCATGACACTGTGTTTTTACTTTCAAGTCTTGGCTCTTGTCAATAGGTGTGCAGGGGTCGCTGGCCAGCCCGGGTCTCCCCAATTGATACTTTACTGCGCAAAGACAGCCAGGAGGTGGATTGCCACATCATGTGGCCGGCTCTCTGGTTTTGTTTTTCTTTGGCAGGAATCTCTTGATTGTTTTCAGTGGTGCCTGTTACCAGGGTGCAATACCACCAGTGGCTTAGGAGGCTTCCCTTTTCTCCAGGCCCTCTCCCAAAGGTATTGCTTCCAGACGTATTGACACTGGCAATCCTAACAGCTGCCAGGTGAAACCGCAAAGGCGTTTCAATTTCCATTTCTCCCATTCGCATGATCGTGGAGCATATTTCCTGGGCCTTTCTTAGAAAACAACACAAAGGAAAACAAAACATGCATGGTGAATTCTATTTAGCTCTTGAAACCGCCTGTTGCAAGTCGATCCTGTTTCGGGCTCTTTTCCAGTGCCTATCCCCAGGACATTTTTGCAGCGGGGGTGTCAATTACAACCCCGCTGGCCTTTGAACAGGAAGGGCTGCTGAGCTCCCTTTGGAACGTTGTAGTTACAGGACGCGGCCACAAGGCGGCAGCATTTTCCCACAGCTGGTCGGATTCCCCAGGAACGCAGACCTTGCGCACATGCGTGTTCTTCGAATATGAATTAGAGTGGAACGTGTCCGGACAGACACCTAAGGGCTTGTGTCTCACTCCTTCTCCCACTTATCCTTCCCACTCTCGATTCATCTCACCCCCTGCAAACCCCTCCTGATGAGGGTGTTGTCAGAGGCAAGTGGGGTGACTCTAAGGAAGGAGGTGAATGGCGGGAACCCCACCAGCAGGAGACCTGGACACCAGGTGATGTTTGAACGCTGTTGTGCATGTCGGACCACCATCCTCTGGCTGCAGTGGGCTTGGCTTAGCTGCAGGAGGGCACACCTACATCTAGAGAGACTGCTGCCAACCGGAGGGGACCAGGCACCACAGGTCCAAAGGGGTTAATTCTCTGGTGCGCCCCCCCCCCAGCCCCGACCTGCCTCACTGTGACCACACTCCAACTTTGGTGCCCAAGCCTGCTCACGCTCCAGGGAAGTGACACCCGCACACCTCTCTGAGGCCTGAGAGGAACGTACTGGACCTCAATCATTTTGGTTTTTATAGAGTTTCTAATTTCTGTCCGTGTCTAGTGAATTTACAATGCTGTATTGACTTTCGCTGTGCAGCACCTTGATTCAGTTCTCCGTGTATGTATATATATACACATCCATTCTCTTTCGCATTCTCTTCCCACGTAGCTTACTCCAGGGTGGTGCCGACCTCTCCCTGTGCTTTGTAGTAGGTGGTTGTGGATCGTCTGCTTTATACATATTAGAATGCATGTGTTAATCCCACCCTCCTCATTCAACCCACCTCCGCATGCCTTTGCCCTCTCGAAACCCTGTACTTGCGTTCTAAATCTGTGACTCTGTTTGTGCTTTCTACTTTCTTGGTATCAACTTTGAGATGCCACCTATACGTGCTATCGTTGGAATTTTCTCTTTCTCTGTTGGACGTTGCATGCTGAGTACAGGGTACTCCGGATCTATCGAAGATGCTGGAAATGGCAGGATTTTATTCTGTTTCATGGCTGAGCAGTATTCCATGCTCTATGTGTACCATCTCTTCACTTTCCATTCATCTGGGGATGGACATTGTGTTTTTACTATCAAGACTTGGCTGTTGTCAATAGGTGGCTAGTGCCAGCTGGGGCACCCGTGTCTCTCTAAAGTACACATGGCTCTGCAAACGCTTCCAAAACACTGCAGAGGAAAGAACACTCCCAAACTCAATGTACGAAGCCATCCACCTGATCCCCAAACCAGACAAAGATACTACAAGAAAAGAAAACTGGAGAGCAGTATCACCGATGAACTTAGATGCAAAAATCCTCAACAAGATACTAGCCAACAGACTCCAACATGACATTAAAAGGATCACACACCATGACACTGTGTTTTTACTTTCAAGTCTTGGCTCTTGTCAATAGGTGTGCAGGGGTCGCTGGCCAGCCCGGGTCTCCCCAATTGATACTTTACTGCGCAAAGACAGCCAGGAGGTGGATTGCCACATCATGTGGCCGGCTCTCTGGTTTTGTTTTTCTTTGGCAGGAATCTCTTGATTGTTTTCAGTGGTGCCTGTTACCAGGGTGCAATACCACCAGTGGCTTAGGAGGCTTCCCTTTTCTCCAGGCCCTCTCCCAAAGGTATTGCTTCCAGACGTATTGACACTGGCAATCCTAACAGCTGCCAGGTGAAACCGCAAAGGCGTTTCAATTTCCATTTCTCCCATTCGCATGATCGTGGAGCATATTTCCTGGGCCTTTCTTAGAAAACAACACAAAGGAAAACAAAACATGCATGGTGAATTCTATTTAGCTCTTGAAACCGCCTGTTGCAAGTCGATCCTGTTTCGGGCTCTTTTCCAGTGCCTATCCCCAGGACATTTTTGCAGCGGGGGTGTCAATTACAACCCCGCTGGCCTTTGAACAGGAAGGGCTGCTGAGCTCCCTTTGGAACGTTGTAGTTACAGGACGCGGCCACAAGGCGGCAGCATTTTCCCACAGCTGGTCGGATTCCCCAGGAACGCAGACCTTGCGCACATGCGTGTTCTTCGAATATGAATTAGAGTGGAACGTGTCCGGACAGACACCTAAGGGCTTGTGTCTCACTCCTTCTCCCACTTATCCTTCCCACTCTCGATTCATCTCACCCCCTGCAAACCCCTCCTGATGAGGATGTTGTCGGAGGCAAGTGGGGTGACTCTAAGGAAGGAGGTGAATGGCAGGAACCCCACCAGCAGGAGACCTGGACACCAGGTGATGTTTGAACGCTGTTGTGCATGTCGGACCACCATCCTCTGGCTGCAGTGGGCTTGGCTTAGCTGCAGGAGGGCACACCTACATCTACAGAGACTGCTGCCAACCGGAGGGGACCAGGCACCACAGGTCCAAAGGGGTTAATTCTCTGGTGTGCCCCCCCCCGCCCCGACCTGCCTCACTGTGACCACACTCCAACTTTGGTGCCCAAGCCTGCTCACGCTCCAGGGAAGTGACACCCGCACACCTCTCTGAGGCCTGAGAGGAACGTACTGGACCTCGATCATTTTGGTTTTTATAGAGTTTCTAATTTCTGTCCGTGTCTAGTGAATTTACAATGCTGTATTGACTTTCGCTGTGCAGCACCTTGATTCAGTTCTCCGTGTATGTATATATATACACATCCATTCTCTTTCGCATTCTCTTCCCACGTAGCTTACTCCAGGGTGGTGCCGACCTCTCCCTGTGCTTTGTAGTAGGTGGTTGTGGATCGTCTGCTTTATACATATTAGAATGCATGTGTTAATCCCACCCTCCTCATTCAACCCACCTCCGCATGCCTTTGCCCTCTCGAAACCCTGTACTTGCGTTCTAAATCTGTGACTCTGTTTGTGCTTTCTACTTTCTTGGTATCGACTTTGAGATGCCACCTATACGTGCTATCGTTGGAATTTTCTCTTTCTCTGTTGGACGTTGCATGCTGAGTACAGGGTACTCCGGATCTATCGAAGATGCTGGAAATGGCAGGATTTTATTCTGTTTCATGGCTGAGCAGTATTCCATGCTCTATGTGTACCATCTCTTCACTTTCCATTCATCTGGGGATGGACATTGTGTTTTTCATATCAAGACTTGGCTGTTGTCAATAGGTGGCTAGTGCCAGCTGGGGAGCCCGTGTCTCTAAAGTACACATGGCTCTGCAAACGCTTCCAAAACACTGCAGAGGAAAGAACACTCCCAAACTCATTGTACGAAGCCATCCACCTGATCCCCAAACCAGACAAAGATACTACAAGAAAAGAAAACTGGAGAGCAATATCACCGATGAACTTAGATGCAAAAATCCTCAACAAGATACTAGCCAACAGACTCCAACATGACGTTAAAAGGATCACACACCATGACACTGTGTTTTTACTTTCAAGTCTTGGCTCTTGTCAATAGGTGTGCAGGGGTCGCTGGCCAGCCCGGGTCTCCCCAATTGATACTTTACTGCGCAAAGACAGCCAGGAGGTGGATTGCCACATCATGTGGCCAGCTCTCTGCTTTTTTGTTTTTCTTTGGCAGGAATCTCTTGATTGTTTTCAGTGGTGCATGTTACCAGGGTGCAATACCACCAGTGGCTTAGGAGGCTTCCCTTTTCTCCAGGCCCTCTCCCAAAGGTATTGCTTCCAGACGTATTGACACTGGCAATCCTAACAGCTGCCAGGTGAAACCGCAAAGGCGTTTCAATTTCCATTTCTCCCATTCGCATGGTCGTGGAGCATATTTCCTGGGCCTTTCTTAGAAAACAACACAAAGGAAAACAAAACACGCATGGTGAATTCAATTTAGCTCTTGAAACCGCCTGTTGCAAGTCGATCCTGTTTCGGGCTCTTTTCCAGTGCCTATCCCCAGGACATTTTTGCAGTGGGGGTGTCAATTACAACCCCGCTGGCCTTTGAACAGGAAGGGCTGCTGAGCTCCCTTTGGAACGTTGTAGTTACAGGACGCGGCCACAAGGCGGCAGCATTTTCCCACAGCTGGTCGGATTCCCCAGGAACGCAGACCTTGCGCACATGCGTGTTCTTCGAATATGAATTAGAGTGGAACGTGTCCGGACAGACACCTAAGGGCTTGTGTCTCACTCCTTCTCCCACTTATCCTTCCCACTCTCGATTCATCTCACCCCCTGCAAACCCCTCCTGATGAGGGTGTTGTCGGAGGCAAGTGGGGTGACTCTAAGGAAGGAGGTGAATGGCGGGAACCCCACCAGCAGGAGACCTGGACACCAGGTGATGTTTGAACGCTGTTGTGCATTTCGGACCAGCATCCTCTGGCTGCAGTGGGCTTGGCTTAGCTGCAGGAGGGCACACCTACATCTAGAGAGACTGCTGCCAACCGGAAGGGACCAGGCACCACTGGTCCAAAGGGGTTAATTCTCTGGTGCGCCCCCCCCCCGCCCTGAACTGCCTCACTGTGACCACACTCCAACTTTGGTGCCCAAGCCTGCTCACGCTCCAGGGAAGTGACACCCGCACACCTCTCTGAGGCCTGAGAGGAACGTACTGGACCTCGATCATTTTGGTTTTTATAGAGTTTCTAATTTCTGTCCGTGTCTAGTGAATTTACAATGCTGTATTGACTTTCGCTGTGCAGCACCTTGATTCAGTTCTCCGTGTATGTATATATATACACATCCATTCTCTTTCGCATTCTCTTCCCACGTAGCTTACTCCAGGGTGGTGCCGACCTCTCCCTGTGCTTTGTAGTAGGTGGTTGTGGATCGTCTGCTTTATACATATTAGAATGCATGTGTTAATCCCACCCTCCTCATTCAACCCACCTCCGCATGCCTTTGCCCTCTCGAAACCCTGTACTTGCGTTCTAAATCTGTGACTCTGTTTGTGCTTTCTACTTTCTTGGTATCGACTTTGAGATGCCACCTATACGTGCTATCGTTGGAATTTTCTCTTTCTCTGTTGGACGTTGCATGCTGAGTACAGGGTACTCCGGATCTATCGAAGATGCTGGAAATGGCAGGATTTTATTCTGTTTCATGGCTGAGCAGTATTCCATGCTCTATGTGTACCATCTCTTCACTTTCCATTCATCTGGGGATGGACATTGTGTTTTTACTATCAAGACTTGGCTGTTGTCAATAGGTGGCTAGTGCCAGCTGGGGAGCCCGTGTCTCTCTAAAGTACACATGGCTCTGCAAACGCTTCCAAAACACTGCAGAGGAAAGAACACTCCCAAACTCATTGTACGAAGCCATCCACCTGATCCCCAAACCAGACAAAGATACTACAAGAAAAGAAAACTGGAGAGCAGTATCACCGATGAACTTAGATGCAAAAATCCTCAACAAGATACTAGCCAACAGACTCCAACATGACATTAAAAGGATCACACACCATGACACTGTGTTTTTACTTTCAAGTCTTGGCTCTTGTCAATAGGTGTGCAGGGGTCGCTGGCCAGCCCGGGTCTCCCCAATTGATACTTTACTGCGCAAAGACAGCCAGGAGGTGGATTGCCACATCATGTGGCCGGCTCTCTGGTTTTGTTTTTCTTTGGCAGGAATCTCTTGATTGTTTTCAGTGGTGCCTGTTACCAGGGTGCAATACCACCAGTGGCTTAGGAGGCTTCCCTTTTCTCCAGGCCCTCTCCCAAAGGTATTGCTTCCAGACGTATTGACACTGGCAATCCTAACAGCTGCCAGGTGAAACCGCAAAGGCGTTTCAATTTCCATTTCTCCCATTCGCATGGTCGTGGAGCATATTTCCTGGGCCTTTCTTAGAAAACAACACAAAGGAAAACAAAACACGCATGGTGAATTCAATTTAGCTCTTGAAACCGCCTGTTGCAAGTCGATCCTGTTTCGGGCTCTTTTCCAGTGCCTATCCCCAGGACATTTTTGCAGCGGGGGTGTCAATTACAACCCCGCTGGCCTTTGAACAGGAAGGGCTGCTGAGCTCCCTTTGGAACGTTGTAGTTACAGGACGCGGCCACAAGGCGGCAGCATTTTCCCACAGCTGGTCGGATTCCCCAGGAACGCAGACCTTGCGCACATGCGTGTTCTTCGAATATGAATTAGAGTGGAACGTGTCCGGACAGACACCTAAGGGCTTGTGTCTCACTCCTTCTCCCACTTATCCTTCCCACTCTCGATTCATCTCACCCCCTGCAAACCCCTCCTGATGAGGGTGTTGTCGGAGGCAAGTGGGGTGACTCTAAGGAAGGAGGTGAATGGCGGGAACCCCACCAGCAGGAGACCTGGACACCAGGTGATGTTTGAACGCTGTTGTGCATTTCGGACCAGCATCCTCTGGCTGCAGTGGGCTTGGCTTAGCTGCAGGAGGGCACACCTACATCTAGAGAGACTGCTGCCAACCGGAGGGGACCAGGCACCACAGGTCCAAAGGGGTTAATTCTCTGGTGCGCCCCCCCCCGCCCCGACCTGCCTCACTGTGACCACACTCCAACTTTGGTGCCCAAGCCTGCTCACGCTCCAGGGAAGTGACACCCGCACACCTCTCTGAGGCCTGAGAGGAACGTACTGGACCTCGATCATTTTGGTTTTTATAGAGTTTCTAATTTCTGTCCGTGTCTAGTGAATTTACAATGCTGTATTGACTTTCGCTGTGCAGCACCTTGATTCAGTTCTCCGTGTATGTATATATATACACATCCATTCTCTTTCGCATTCTCTTCCCACGTAGCTTACTCCAGGGTGGTGCCGACCTCTCCCTGTGCTTTGTAGTAGGTGGTTGTGGATCGTCTGCTTTATACATATTAGAATGCATGTGTTAATCCCACCCTCCTCATTCAACCCACCTCCGCATGCCTTTGCCCTCTCGAAACCCTGTACTTGCGTTCTAAATCTGTGACTCTGTTTGTGCTTTCTACTTTCTTGGTATCGACTTTGAGATGCCACCTATACGTGCTATCGTTGGAATTTTCTCTTTCTCTGTTGGACGTTGCATGCTGAGTACAGGGTACTCCGGATCTATCGAAGATGCTGGAAATGGCAGGATTTTATTGTGTTTCATGGCTGAGCAGTATTCCATGCTCTATGTGTACCATCTCTTCACTTTCCATTCATCTGGGGATGGACATTGTGTTTTTACTATCAAGACTTGGCTGTTGTCAATAGGTGGCTAGTGCCAGCTGGGGAGCCCGTGTCTCTAAAGTACACATGGCTCTGCAAACGCTTCCAAAACACTGCAGAGGAAAGAACACTCCCAAACTCATTGTACGAAGCCATCCACCTGATCCCCAAACCAGACAAAGATACTACAAGAAAAGAAAACTGGAGAGCAATATCACCGATGAACTTAGATGCAAAAATCCTCAACAAGATACTAGCCAACAGACTCCAACATGACGTTAAAAGGATCACACACCATGACACTGTGTTTTTACTTTCAAGTCTTGGCTCTTGTCAATAGGTGTGCAGGGGTCGCTGGCCAGCCCGGGTCTCCCCAATTGATACTTTACTGCGCAAAGACAGCCAGGAGGTGGATTGCCACATCATGTGGCCGGCTCTCTGGTTTTGTTTTTCTTTGGCAGGAATCTCTTGATTGTTTTCAGTGGTGCCTGTTACCAGGGTGCAATACCACCAGTGGCTTAGGAGGCTTCCCTTTTCTCCAGGCCCTCTCCCAAAGGTATTGCTTCCAGACGTATTGACACTGGCAATCCTAACAGCTGCCAGGTGAAACCGCAAAGGCGTTTCAATTTCCATTTCTCCCATTCGCATGGTCGTGGAGCATATTACCTGGGCCTTTCTTAGAAAACAACACAAAGGAAAACAAAACACGCATGGTGAATTCAATTTAGCTCTTGAAACCGCCTGTTGCAAGTGGATCCTGTTTCGGGCTCTTTTCCAGTGCCTATCCCCAGGACATTTTTGCAGCGGGGGTGTCAATTACAACCCCGCTGGCCTTTGAACAGGAAGGGCTGCTGAGCTCCCTTTGGAACGTTGTAGTTACAGGACGCGGCCACAAGGCGGCAGCATTTTCCCACAGCTGGTCGGATTCCCCAGGAACGCAGACCTTGCGCACATGCGTGTTCTTTGAATATGAATTTGAGTGGAACGTGTCCGGACAGACACCTAAGGGCTTGTGTCTCACTCCTTCTCCCACTTATCCTTCCCACTCTCGATTCATCTCACCCCCTGCAAACCCCTCCTGATGAGGGTGTTGTCGGAGGCAAGTGGGGTGACTCTAAGGAAGGAGGTGAATGGCGGGAACCCCACCAGCAGGAGACCTGGACACCAGGTGATGTTTGAACGCTGTTGTGCATTTCGGACCAGCATCCTCTGGCTGCAGTGGGCTTGGCTTAGCTGCAGGAGGGCACACCTACATCTAGAGAGACTGCTGCCAACCGGAGGGGACCAGGCACCACAGGTCCAAAGGGGTTAATTCTCTGGTGCGCCCCCCCTCCCGCCCCGACCTGCCTCACTGTGACCACACTCCAACTTTGGTGCCCAAGCCTGCTCACGCTCCAGGGAAGTGACACCCGCACACCTCTCTGAGGCCTGAGAGGAACGTACTGGACCTCGATCATTTTGGTTTTTGTAGAGTTTCTAATTTCTGTCCGTGTCTAGTGAATTTACAATGCTGTATTGACTTTCGCTGTGCAGCACCTTGATTCAGTTCTCCGTGTATGTATATATATACACATCCATTCTCTTTCGCATTCTCTTCCCACGTAGCTTACTCCAGGGTGGTGCCGACCTCTCCCTGTGCTTTGTAGTAGGTGGTTGTGGATCGTCTGCTTTATACATATTAGAATGCATGTGTTAATCCCACCCTCCTCATTCAACCCACCTCCGCATGCCTTTGCCCTCTCGAAACCCTGTACTTGCGTTTTAAATCTGTGACTCTGTTTGTGCTTTCTACTTTCTTGGTATCGACTTTGAGATGCCACCTATACGTGCTATCATTGGAATTTTCTCTTTCTCTGTTGGACGTTGCATGCTGAGTACAGGGTACTCCGGATCTATCGAAGATGCTGGAAATGGCAGGATTTTATTCTGTTTCATGGCTGAGCAGTATTCCATGCTCTATGTGTACCATCTCTTCACTTTCCATTCATCTGGGGATGGACATTGTGTTTTTACTATCAAGACTTGGCTGTTGTCAATAGGTGGCTAGTGCCAGCTGGGGAGCCCGTGTCTCTAAAGTACACATGGCTCTGCAAACGCTTCCAAAACACTGCAGAGGAAAGAACACTCCCAAACTCATTGTACGAAGCCATCCACCTGATCCCCAAACCAGACAAAGATACTACAAGAAAAGAAAACTGGAGAGCAATATCACCGATGAACTTAGATGCAAAAATCCTCAACAAGATACTAGCCAACAGACTCCAACATGACGTTAAAAGGATCACACACCATGACACTGTGTTTTTACTTTCAAGTCTTGGCTCTTGTCAATAGGTGTGCAGGGGTCGCTGGCCAGCCCGGGTCTCCCCAATTGATACTTTACTGCGCAAAGACAGCCAGGAGGTGGATTGCCACATCATGTGGCCGGCTCTCTGGTTTTGTTTTTCTTTGGCAGGAATCTCTTGATTGTTTTCAGTGGTGCCTGTTACCAGGGTGCAATACCACCAGTGGCTTAGGAGGCTTCCCTTTTCTCCAGGCCCTCTCCCAAAGGTATTGCTTCCAGACGTATTGACACTGGCAATCCTAACAGCTGCCAGGTGAAACCGCAAAGGCGTTTCAATTTCCATTTCTCCCATTCGCATGGTCGTGGAGCATATTTCCTGGGCCTTTCTTAGAAAACAACACAAAGGAAAACAAAACACGCATGGTGAATTCAATTTAGCTCTTGAAACCGCCTGTTGCAAGTCGATCCTGTTTCGGGCTCTTTTCCAGTGCCTATCCCCAGGACATTTTTGCAGCGGGGGTGTCAATTACAACCCCGCTGGCCTTTGAACAGGAAGGGCTGCTGAGCTCCCTTTGGAACGTTGTAGTTACAGGACGCGGCCACAAGGCGGCAGCATTTTCCCACAGCTGGTCGGATTCCCCAGGAACGCAGACCTTGCGCACATGCGTGTTCTTCGAATATGAATTAGAGTGGAACGTGTCCGGACAGACACCTAAGGGCTTGTGTCTCACTCCTTCTCCCACTTATCCTTCCCACTCTCGATTCATCTCACCCCCTGCAAACCCCTCCTGATGAGGGTGTTGTCAGAGTCAAGTGGGGTGACTCTAAGGAAGGAGGTGAATGGCGGGAACCCCACCAGCAGGAGACCTGGACACCAGGTGATGTTTGAACGCTGTTGTGCATGTCGGACCACCATCCTCTGGCTGCAGTGGGCTTGGCTTAGCTGCAGGAGGGCACACCTACATCTAGAGAGACTGCTGCCAACCGGAGGGGACCAGGCACCACAGGTCCAAAGGGGTTAATTCTCTGGTGCCCCCCCCCCCGCCCCGACCTGCCTCACTGTGACCATACTCCAACTTTGGTGCCCAAGCCTGCTCACGCTCCAGGGAAGTGACACCCGCACACCTCTCTGAGGCCTGAGAGGAATGTACTGGACCTCGATCATTTTGGTTTTTATAGAGTTTCTAATTTCTGTCCGTGTCTAGTCAATTTACAATGCTGTATTGACTTTCACTGTGCAGCACCTTGATTCAGTTCTCCGTGTATGTATATATATACACATCCATTCTCTTTCGCATTCTCTTCCCACGTAGCTTACTCCAGGGTGGTGCCGACCTCTCCCTGTGCTTTGTAGTAGGTGGTTGTGGATCGTCTGCTTTATACATATTAGAATGCATGTGTTAATCCCACCCTCCTCATTCAACCCACCTCCGCATGCCTTTGCCCTCTCGAAACCCTGTACTTGCGTTCTAAATCTGTGACTCTGTTTGTGCTTTCTACTTTCTTGGTATCGACTTTGAGATGCCACCTATACGTGCTATCGTTGGAATTTTCTCTTTCTCTGTTGGACGTTGCATGCTGAGTACAGGGTACTCCAGATCTATCGAAGATGCTCGAAATGGCAGGATTTTATTGTTTCATGGCTGAGCAGTATTCCATGCTCTATGTGTACCATCTCTTCACTTTCCATTCATCTGGGGATGGACATTGTGTTTTTACTATCAAGACTTGGCTGTTGTCAATAGGTGGCTAGTGCCAGCTGGGGAGCCCGTGTCTCTCTAAAGTACACATGGCTCTGCAAACGCTTCCAAAACACTGCAGAGGAAAGAACACTCCCAAACTCATTGTACGAAGCCATCCACCTGATCCCCAAACCAGACAAAGATACTACAAGAAAAGAAAACTGGAGAGCAATATCACCGATGAACTTAGATGCAAAAATCCTCAACAAGATACTAGCCAACAGACTCCAACATGACGTTAAAAGGATCACACACCATGACACTGTGTTTTTACTTTCAAGTCTTGGCTCTTGTCAATAGGTGTGCAGGGGTCGCTGGCCAGCCCGGGTCTCCCCAATTGATACTTTACTGCGCAAAGACAGCCAGGAGGTGGATTGCCACATCATGTGGCCGGCTCTCTGGTTTTGTTTTTCTTTGGCAGGAATCTCTTGATTGTTTTCAGTGGTGCCTGTTACCAGGGTGCAATACCACCAGTGGCTTAGGAGGCTTCCCTTTTCTCCAGGCCCTCTCCCAAAGGTATTGCTTCCAGACGTATTGACACTGGCAATCCTAACAGCTGCCAGGTGAAACCGCAAAGGCGTTTCAATTTCCATTTCTCCCATTCGCATGGTCGTGGAGCATATTTCCTGGGCCTTTCTTAGAAAACAACACAAAGGAAAACAAAACACGCATGGTGAATTCAATTTAGCTCTTGAAACCGCCTGTTGCAAGTCGATCCTGTTTCGGGCTCTTTTCCAGTGCCTATCCCCAGGACATTTTTGCAGCGGGGGTGTCAATTACAACCCCGCTGGCCTTTTGAACAGGAAGGGCTGCTGAGCTCCCTTTGGAACGTTGTAGTTACAGGACGCGGCCACAAGGCGGCAGCATTTTCCCACAGCTGGTCGGATTCCCCAGGAACGCAGACCTTGCGCACATGCGTGTTCTTCGAATATGAATTAGAGTGGAACGTGTCCGGACAGACACCTAAGGGCTTGTGTCTCACTCCTTCTCCCACTTATCCTTCCCACTCTCGATTCATCTCACCCCCTGCAAACCCCTCCTGATGAGGGTGTTGTCGGAGGCAAGTGGGGTGACTCTAAGGAAGGAGGTGAATGGCGGGAACCCCACCAGCAGGAGACCTGGACACCAGGTGATGTTTGAACGCTGTTGTGCATGTCGGACCACCATCCTCTGGCTGCAGTGGGCTTGGCTTAGCTGCAGGAGGGCACACCTACATCTAGAGAGACTGCTGCCAACCGGAGGGGACCAGGCACCACAGGTCCAAAGGGGTTAATTCTCTGGTGCGCCCCCCCCCCGCCCCGACCTGCCTCACTGTGACCACACTCCAACTTTGGTGCCCAAGCCTGCTCACACTCCAGGGAAGTGACACCCGCACACCTCTCTGAGGCCTGAGAGGAATGTACTGGACCTCGATCATTTTGGTTTTTATAGAGTTTCTAATTTCTGTCCGTGTCTAGTGAATTTACAATGCTGTATTGACTTTCGCTGTGCAGCACCTTGATTCAGTTCTCCGTGTATGTATATATATACACATCCATTCTCTTTCGCATTCTCTTCCCACGTAGCTTACTCCAGGGTGGTGCCGACCTCTCCCTGTGCTTTGTAGTAGGTGGTTGTGGATCGTCTGCTTTATACATATTAGAATGCATGTGTTAATCCCACCCTCCTCATTCAACCTACCTCCGCATGCCTTTGCCCTCTCGAAACCCTGTACTTGTGTTCTAAATCTGTGACTCTGTTTGTGCTTTCTACTTTCTTGGTATCGACTTTGAGATGCCACCTATACGTGCTATCGTTGGAATTTTCTTTCTCTGTTGGACGTTGCATGCTGAGTACAGGGTACTCCAGATCTATCGAAGATGCTCGAAATGGCAGGATTTTATTGTTTCATGGCTGAGCAGTATTCCATGCTCTATGTGTACCATCTCTTCACTTTCCATTCATCTGGGGATGGACATTGTGTTTTTACTATCAAGACTTGGCTGTTGTCAATAAGTGGCTAGTGCCAGCTGGGGAGCCCGTGTCTCTCTAAAGTACACATGGCTCTGCAAACGCTTCCAAAACACTGCAGAGGAAAGAACACTCCCAAACTCATTGTACGAAGCCATCCACCTGATCCCCAAACCAGACAAAGATACTACAAGAAAAGAAAACTGGAGAGCAATATCACCGATGAACTTAGATGCAAAAATCCTCAACAAGATACTAGCCAACAGACTCCAACATGACGTTAAAAGGATCACACACCATGACACTGTGTTTTTACTTTCAAGTCTTGGCTCTTGTCAATAGGTGTGCAGGGGTCGCTGGCCAGCCCGGGTCTCCCCAATTGATACTTTACTGCGCAAAGACAGCCAGGAGGTGGATTGCCACATCATGTGGCCGGCTCTCTGGTTTTGTTTTTCTTTGGCAGGAATCTCTTGATTGTTTTCAGTGGTGCCTGTTACCAGGGTGCAATACCACCAGTGGCTTAGGAGGCTTCCCTTTTCTCCAGGCCCTCTCCCAAAGGTATTGCTTCCAGACGTATTGACACCGGCAATCCTAACAGCTGCCAGGTGAAACCGCAAAGGCGTTTCAATTTCCATTTCTCCCATTCGCATGGTCGTGGAGCATATTTCCTGGGCCTTTCTTAGAAAACAACACAAAGGAAAACAAAACACGCATGGTGAATGCAATTTACCTCTTGAAACCGCCTGTTGCAAGTCGATCCTGTTTCGGGCTCTTTTCCAGTGCCTATCCCCAGGACATTTTTGCAGCGGGGGTGTCAATTACAACCCCGCTCGCCTTTTGAACAGGAAGGGCTGCTGAGCTCCCTTTGGAACGTTGTAGTTACAGGACGCGGCCACAAGGCGGCAGCATTTTCCCACAGCTGGTCGGATTCCCCAGGAACGCAGACCTTGCGCACATGCGTGTTCTTCGAATATGAATTAGAGTGGAACGTGTCCGGACAGACACCTAAGGGCTTGTGTCTCACTCCTTCTCCCACTTATCCTTCCCACTCTCGATTCATCTCACCCCCTGCAAACCCCTCCTGATGAGGGTGTTGTCGGAGGCAAGTGGGGTGACTCTAAGGAAGGAGGTGAATGGCGGGAACCCCACCAGCAGGAGACCTGGACACCAGGTGATGTTTGAACGCTGTTGTGCATGTCGGACCACCATCCTCTGGCTGCAGTGGGCTTGGCTTAGCTGCAGGAGGGCACACCTACATCTAGAGAGACTGCTGCCAACCGGAGGGGACCAGGCACCACAGGTCCAAAGGGGTTAATTCTCTGGTGTGCCCCCCCCCGCCCCAACCTGCCTCACTGTGACCACACTCCAACTTTGGTGCCCAAGCCTGCTCACGCTCCAGGGAAGTGACACCCGCACACATCTCTGAGGCCTGAGAGGAATGTACTGGACCTCGATCATTTTGGTTTTTATAGAGTTTCTAATTTCTGTCCGTGTCTAGTGAATTTACAATGCTGTATTGACTTTCGCTGTGCAGCACCTTGATTCAGTTCTCCGTGTATGTATATATATACACACCCATTCTCTTTCGCATTCTCTTCCCACGTAGCTTACTCCAGGGTGGTGCCGAACTCTCCCTGTGCTTTGTAGTAGGTGGTTGTGGATCGTCTGCTTTATACATATTAGAATGCATGTGTTAATCCCACCCTCCTCATTCAACCTACCTCCGCATGCCTTTGCCCTCTCGAAACCCTGTACTTGTGTTCTAAATCTGTGACTCTGTTTGTGCTTTCTACTTTCTTGGTATCGACTTTGAGATGCCACCTATACGTGCTATCGTTGGAATTTTCTTTCTCTGTTGGACGTTGCATGCTGAGTACAGGGTACTCCAGATCTATCGAAGATGCTCGAAATGGCAGGATTTTATTGTTTCATGGCTGAGCAGTATTCCATGCTCTATGTGTACCATCTCTTCACTTTCCATTCATCTGGGGATGGACATTGTGTTTTTACTATCAAGACTTGGCTGTTGTCAATAGGTGGCTAGTGCCAGCTGGGGAGCCCGTGTCTCTCTAAAGTACACATGGCTCTGCAAACGCTTCCAAAACACTGCAGAGGAAAGAACACTCCCAAACTCATTGTACGAAGCCATCCACCTGATCCCCAAACCAGACAAAGATACTACAAGAAAAGAAAACTGGAGAGCAATATCACCGATGAACTTAGATGCAAAAATCCTCAACAAGATACTAGCCAACAGACTCCAACATGACGTTAAAAGGATCACACACCATGACACTGTGTTTTTACTTTCAAGTCTTGGCTCTTGTCAATAGGTGTGCAGGGGTCGCTGGCCAGCCCGGGTCTCCCCAATTGATACTTTACTGCGCAAAGACAGCCAGGAGGTGGATTGCCACATCATGTGGCCGGCTCTCTGGTTTTGTTTTTCTTTGGCAGGAATCTCTTGATTGTTTTCAGTGGTGCCTGTTACCAGGGTGCAATACCACCAGTGGCTTAGGAGGCTTCCCTTTTCTCCAGGCCCTCTCCCAAAGGTATTGCTTCCAGATGTATTGACACTGGCAATCCTAACAGCTGCCAGGTGAAACCGCAAAGGCGTTTCAATTTCCATTTCTCCCATTCGCATGGTCGTGGAGCATATTTCCTGGGCCTTTCTTAGAAAACAACACAAAGGAAAACAAAACACGCATGGTGAATTCAATTTAGCTCTTGAAACCGCCTGTTGCAAGTCGATCCTGTTTCGGGCTCTTTTCCAGTGCCTATCCCCAGGACATTTTTGCAGCGGGGGTGTCAATTACAACCCCGCTAGCCTTTGAACAGGAAGGGCTGCTGAGCTCCCTTTGGAACGTTGTAGTTACAGGACGCGGCCACAAGGCGGCAGCATTTTCCCACAGCTGGTCGGATTCCCCAGGAACGCAGACCTTGCGCACATGCGTGTTCTTCGAATATGAATTAGAGTGGAACGTGTCCGGACAGACACCTAAGGGCTTGTGTCTCACTCCTTCTCCCACTTATCCTTCCCACTCTCGATTCATCTCACCCCCTGCAAACCCCTCCTGATGAGGGTGTTGTCGGAGGCAAGTGGGGTGACTCTAAGGAAGGAGGTGAATGGCGGGAACCCCACCAGCAGGAGACCTGGACACCAGGTGATGTTTGAACGCTGTTGTGCATGTCGGACCACCATCCTCTGGCTGCAGTGGGCTTGGCTTAGCTGCAGGAGGGCACACCTACATCTAGAGAGACTGCTGCCAACCGGAGGGGACCAGGCACCACAGGTCCAAAGGGGTTAATTCTCTGGTGCGCCCCCCCGCGCCCCGACTTGCCTCACTGTGACCACACTCCAACTTTGGTGCCCAAGCCTGCTCACGCTCCAGGGAAGTGACACACGCACACCTCTCTGAGGCCTGAGAGGAACGTACTGGACCTCGATCATTTTGGTTTTTATAGAGTTTCTAATTTCTGTCCGTGTCTAGTGAATTTACAATGCTGTATTGACTTTCGCTGTGCAGCACCTTGATTCAGTTCTCCGTGTATGTATATATATACACATCCATTCTCTTTCGCATTCTCTTCCCACGTAGCTTACTCCAGGTGGTGCCGACCTCTCCCTGTGCTTTGTAGTAGGTGGTTGTGGATCGTCTGCTTTATACATATTAGAATGCATGTGTTAATCCCACCCTCCTCATTCAACCCACCTCCGCATGCCTTTGCCCTCTCGAAACCCTGTACTTGTGTTCTAAATCTGTGACTCTGTTTGTGCTTTCTACTTTCTTGGTATCGACTTTGAGATGCCACCTATACGTGCTATCGTTGGAATTTTCTCTTTCTCTGTTGGACGTTGCATGGTGAGTACAGGGTACTCCGGATCTATCGAAGATGCTGGAAATGGCAGGATTTTATTCTGTTTCATGGCTGAGCAGTATTCCATGCTCTATGTGTACCATCTCTTCACTTTCCATTCATCTGGGGATGGACATTGTGTTTTTACTATCAAGACTTGGCTGTTGTCAATAGGTGGCTAGTGCCAGCTGGGGAGCCCGTGTCTCTCTAAAGTACACATGGCTCTGCAAACGCTTCCAAAACACTGCAGAGGAAAGAACACTCCCAAACTCATTGTACGAAGCCATCCACCTGATCCCCAAACCAGACAAAGATACTACAAGAAAAGAAAACTGGAGAGCAATATCACCGATGAACTTAGATGCAAAAATCCTCAACAAGATACTAGCCAACAGACTCCAACATGACGTTAAAAGGATCACACACCATGACACTGTGTTTTTACTTTCAAGTCTTGGCTCTTGTCAATAGGTGTGCAGGGGTCGCTGGCCAGCCCGGGTCTCCCCAATTGATACTTTACTGCGCAAAGACAGCCAGGAGGTGGATTGCCACATCATGTGGCCGGCTCTCTGGTTTTGTTTTTCTTTGGCAGGAATCTCTTGATTGTTTTCAGTGGTGCCTGTTACCAGGGTGCAATACCACCAGTGGCTTAGGAGGCTTCCCTTTTCTCCAGGCCCTCTCCCAAATGTATTGCTTCCAGACGTATTGACACTGGCAATCCTAACAGCTGCCAGGTGAAACCGCAAAGGCGTTTCAATTTCCATTTCTCCCATTCGCATGGTCGTGGAGCATATTTCCTGGGCCTTTCTTAGAAAACAACACAAAGGAAAACAAAACATGCATGGTGAATTCAATTTAGCTCTTGAAACCGCCTGTTGCAAGTCGATCCTGTTTCGGGCTCTTTTCCAGTGCCTATCCCCAGGACATTTTTGTAGCGGGGGTGTCAATTACAGCCCCGCTGGCCTTTTGAACAGGAAGGGCTGCTGAGCTCCCTTTGGAACGTTGTAGTTACAGGACGCGGCCACAAGGCGGCAGCATTTTCCCACAGCTGGTCGGATTCCCCAGGAACGCAGACCTTGCGCACATGCGTGTTCTTCGAATATGAATTAGAGTGGAACGTGTCCGGACAGACACCTAAGGGCTTGTGTCTCACTCCTTCTCCCACTTATCCTTCCCACTCTCGATTCATCTCACCCCCTGCAAACCCCTCCTGATGAGGGTGTTGTCGGAGGCAAGTGGGGTGACTCTAAGGAAGGAGGTGAATGGCGGGAACCCCACCAGCAGGAGACCTGGACACCAGGTGATGTTTGAACGCTGTTGTGCATGTCGGACCACCATCCTCTGGCTGCAGTGGGCTTGGCTTAGCTGCAGGAGGGCACACCTACATCTAGAGAGACTGCTGCCAACCGGAGGGGACCAGGCACCACAGGTCCAAAGGGGTTAATTCCCTGGTGCCCCCCCCCCGCCCCGACCTGCCTCACTGTGACCACACTCCAACTTTGGTGCCCAAGCCTGCTCACGCTCCAGGGAAGTGACACCCGCACACCTCTCTGAGGCCTGAGAGGAACGTACTGGACCTCGATCATTTTGGTTTTTATAGAGTTTCTAATTTCTGTCCGTGTCTAGTGAATTTACAATGCTGTATTGACTTTCGCTGTGCAGCACCTTGATTCAGTTCTCCGTGTATGTATATATATACACATCCATTCTCTTTCGCATTCTCTTCCCACGTAGCTTACTCCAGGGTGGTGCCGACCTCTCCCTGTGCTTTGTAGTAGGTGGTTGTGGATCGTCTGCTTTATACATATTAGAATGCATGTGTTAATCCCACCCTCTTCATTCAACCCACCTCCGCATGCCTTTGCCCTCTCGAAACCCTGTACTTGCGTTCTAAATCTGTGACTCTGTTTGTGCTTTCTACTTTCTTGGTATCGACTTTGAGATGCCACCTATACGTGCTATCGTTGGAATTTTCTCTTTCTCTGTTGGACGTTGCATGCTGAGTACAGGGTACTCCGGATCTATCGAAGATGCTGGAAATGGCAGGATTTTATTCTGTTTCATGGCTGAGCAGTATTCCATGCTCTATGTGTACCATCTCTTCACTTTCCATTCATCTGGGGATGGACATTGTGTTTTTACTATCAAGACTTGGCTGTTGTCAATAGGTGGCTAGTGCCAGCTGTGGCGCCCGTGTCTCTCTAAAGTACACATGGCTCTGCAAACGCTTCCAAAACACTGCAGAGGAAACAACACTCCCAAACTCATTGTACGAAGCCATCCACCTGATCCCCAAACCAGACAAAGATACTACAAGAAAAGAAAACTGGAGAGCAGTATCACCGATGAACTTAGATGCAAAAATCCTCAACAAGATACTAGCCAACAGACTCCAACATGACATTAAAAGGATCACACACCATGACACTGTGTTTTTACTTTCAAGTCTTGGCTCTTGTCAATAGGTGTGCAGGGGTCGCTGGCCAGCCCGGGTCTCCCCAATTGATACTTTACTGCGCAAAGACAGCCAGGAGGTGGATTGCCACATCATGTGGCCGGCTCTCTGGTTTTGTTTTTCTTTGGCAGGAATCTCTTGATTGTTTTCAGTGGTGCCTGTTACCAGGGTGCAATACCACCAGTGGCTTAGGAGGCTTCCCTTTTCTCCAGGCCCTCTCCCAAAGGTATTGCTTCCAGATGTATTGACACTGGCAATCCTAACAGCTGCCAGGTGAAACCGCAAAGGCGTTTCAATTTCCATTTCTCCCATTCACATGGTCGTGGAGCATATTTCCTGGGCCTTTCTTAGGAAACAACACAAAGGAAAACAAAACACGCATGGTGAATTCAATTTAGCTCTTGAAACCGCCTGTTGCAAGTCGATCCTGTTTCGGGCTCTTTTCCAGTGCCTATCCCCAGGACATTTTTGCAGCGGGGGTGTCAATTACAACCCCGCTGGCCTTTGAACAGGAAGGGCTGCTGAGCTCCCTTTGGAACGTTGTAGTTACAGGACGCGGCCACAAGGCGGCAGCATTTTCCCACAGCTGGTCGGATTCCCCAGGAACGCAGACCTTGCGCACATGCGTGTTCTTCGAATATGAATTAGAGTGGAACGTGTCCGGACAGACACCTAAGGGCTTGTGTCTCACTCCTTCTCCCACTTATCCTTCCCACTCTCGATTCATCTCACCCCCTGCAAACCCCTCCTGATGAGGGTGTTGTCGGAGGCAAGTGGGGTGACTCTAAGGAAGGAGGTGAATGGCGGGAACCCCACCAGCAGGAGACCTGGACACCAGGTGATGTTTGAACGCTGTTGTGCATGTCGGACCACCATCCTCTGGCTGCAGTGGGCTTGGCTTAGCTGCACGAGGGCACACCTACATCTAGAGAGACTGCTGCCAACCGGAGGGGACCAGGCACCACAGGTCCAAAGGGGTTAATTCTCTGGTGCGCCCCCCCGCGCCCCGACTTGCCTCACTGTGACCACACTCCAACTTTGGTGCCCAAGCCTGCTCACGCTCCAGGGAAGTGACACCCGCACACCTCTCTGAGGCCTGAGAGGAACGTACTGGACCTCGATCATTTTGGTTTTTATAGAGTTTCTAATTTCTGTCCGTGTCTAGTGAATTTACAATGCTGTATTGACTTTCGCTGTGCAGCACCTTGATTCAGTTCTCCGTGTATGTATATATATACACATCCATTCTCTTTCGCATTCTCTTCCCACGTAGCTTACTCCAGGGTGGTGCCGACCTCTCCCTGTGCTTTGTAGTAGGTGGTTGTGGATCGTCTGCTTTATACATATTAGAATGCATGTGTTAATCCCACCCTCCTCATTCAACCCACCTCCGCATGCCTTTGCCCTCTCGAAACCCTGTACTTGTGTTCTAAATCTGTGACTCTGTTTGTGCTTTCTACTTTCTTGGTATCGACTTTGAGATGCCACCTATACGTGCTATCGTTGGAATTTTCTCTTTCTCTGTTGGACGTTGCATGGTGAGTACAGGGTACTCCGGATCTATCGAAGATGCTGGAAATGGCAGGATTTTATTCTGTTTCATGGCTGAGCAGTATTCCATGCTCTATGTGTACCATCTCTTCACTTTCCATTCATCTGGGGATGGACATTGTGTTTTTACTATCAAGACTTGGCTGTTGTCAATAGGTGGCTAGTGCCAGCTGGGGCGCCCGTGTCTCTCTAAAGTACACATGGCTCTGCAAACGCTTCCAAAACACTGCAGAGGAAAGAACACTCCCAAACTCATTGTACGAAGCCATCCACCTGATCCCCAAACCAGACAAAGATACTACAAGAAAAGAAAACTGGAGAGCAATATCACCGATGAACTTAGATGCAAAAATCCTCAACAAGATACTAGCCAACAGACTCCAACATGACGTTAAAAGGATCACACACCATGACACTGTGTTTTTACTTTCAAGTCTTGGCTCTTGTCAATAGGTGTGCAGGGGTCGCTGGCCAGCCCGGGTCTCCCCAATTGATACTTTACTGCGCAAAGACAGCCAGGAGGTGGATTGCCACATCATGTGGCCGGCTCTCTGGTTTTGTTTTTCTTTGGCAGGAATCTCTTGATTGTTTTCAGTGGTGCCTGTTACCAGGGTGCAATACCACCAGTGGCTTAGGAGGCTTCCCTTTTCTCCAGGCCCTCTCCCAAATGTATTGCTTCCAGACGTATTGACACTGGCAATCCTAACAGCTGCCAGGTGAAACCGCAAAGGCGTTTCAATTTCCATTTCTCCCATTCGCATGGTCGTGGAGCATATTTCCTGGGCCTTTCTTAGAAAACAACACAAAGGAAAACAAAACACGCATGGTGAATTCAATTTAGCTCTTGAAACCGCCTGTTGCAAGTCGATCCTGTTTCGGGCTCTTTTCCAGTGCCTATCCCCAGGACATTTTTGCAGCGGGGGTGTCAATTACAACCCCGCTGGCCTTTTGAACAGGAAGGGCTGCTGAGCTCCCTTTGGAACGTTGTAGTTACAGGACGCGGCCACAAGGCGGCAGCATTTTCCCACAGCTGGTCGGATTCCCCAGGAACGCAGACCTTGCGCACATGCGTGTTCTTCGAATATGAATTAGAGTGGAACGTGTCCGGACAGACACCTAAGGGCTTGTGTCTCACTCCTTCTCCCACTTATCCTTCCCACTCTCGATTCATCTCACCCCCTGCAAACCCCTCCTGATGAGGGTGTTGTCGGAGGCAAGTGGGGTGACTCTAAGGAAGGAGGTGAATGGCGGGAACCCCACCAGCAGGAGACCTGGACACCAGGTGATGTTTGAACGCTGTTGTGCATGTCGGACCACCATCCTCTGGCTGCAGTGGGCTTGGCTTAGCTGCAGGAGGGCACACCTACATCTAGAGAGACTGCTGCCAACCGGAGGGGACCAGGCACCACAGGTCCAAAGGGGTTAATTCTCTGGTGCGCCCCCACGCGCCCCGACTTGCCTCACTGTGACCACACTCCAACTTTGGTGCCCAAGCCTGCTCACGCTCCAGGGAAGTGACACCCGCACACCTCTCTGAGGCCTGAGAGGAACGTACTGGACCTCGATCATTTTGGTTTTTATAGAGTTTCTAATTTCTGTCCGTGTCTAGTGAATTTACAATGCTGTATTGACTTTCGCTGTGCAGCACCTTGATTCAGTTCTCCGTGTATGTATATATATACACATCCATTCTCTTTCGCATTCTCTTCCCACGTAGCTTACTCCAGGGTGGTGCCGACCTCTCCCTGTGCTTTGTAGTAGGTGGTTGTGGATCGTCTGCTTTATACATATTAGAATGCATGTGTTAATCCCACCCTCCTCATTCAACCCACCTCCGCATGCCTTTGCCCTCTCGAAACCCTGTACTTGTGTTCTAAATCTGTGACTCTGTTTGTGCTTTCTACTTTCTTGGTATCGACTTTGAGATGCCACCTATACGTGCTATCGTTGGAATTTTCTCTTTCTCTGTTGGACGTTGCATGGTGAGTACAGGGTACTCCGGATCTATCGAAGATGCTGGAAATGGCAGGATTTTATTCTGTTTCATGGCTGAGCAGTATTCCATGCTCTATGTGTACCATCTCTTCACTTTCCATTCATCTGGGGATGGACATTGTGTTTTTACTATCAAGACTTGGCTGTTGTCAATAGGTGGCTAGTGCCAGCTGGGGCGCCCGTGTCTCTCTAAAGTACACATGGCTCTGCAAACGCTTCCAAAACACTGCAGAGGAAAGAACACTCCCAAACTCATTGTACGAAGCCATCCACCTGATCCCCAAACCAGACAAAGATACTACAAGAAAAGAAAACTGGAGAGCAATATCACCGATGAACTTAGATGCAAAAATCCTCAACAAGATACTAGCCAACAGACTCCAACATGACGTTAAAAGGATCACACACCATGACACTGTGTTTTTACTTTCAAGTCTTGGCTCTTGTCAATAGGTGTGCAGGGGTCGCTGGCCAGCCCGGGTCTCCCCAATTGATACTTTACTGCGCAAAGACAGCCAGGAGGTGGATTGCCACATCATGTGGCCGGCTCTCTGGTTTTGTTTTTCTTTGGCAGGAATCTCTTGATTGTTTTCAGTGGTGCCTGTTACCAGGGTGCAATACCACCAGTGGCTTAGGAGGCTTCCCTTTTCTCCAGGCCCTCTCCCAAAGGTATTGCTTCCAGACGTATTGACACTGGCAATCCTAACAGCTGCCAGGTGAAACCGCAAAGGCGTTTCAATTTCCATTTCTCCCATTCGCATGGTCGTGGAGCATATTTCCTGGGCCTTTCTTAGAAAACAACACAAAGGAAAACAAAACACGCATGGTGAATTCAATTTAGCTCTTGAAACCGCCTGTTGCAAGTCGATCCTGTTTCGGGCTCTTTTCCAGTGCCTATCCCCAGGACATTTTTGCAGCGGGGGTGTCAATTACAACCCCGCTGGCCTTTTGAACAGGAAGGGCTGCTGAGCTCCCTTTGGAACGTTGTAGTTACAGGACGCGGCCACAAGGCGGCAGCATTTTCCCACAGCTGGTCGGATTCCCCAGGAACGCAGACCTTGCGCACATGCGTGTTCTTCGAATATGAATTAGAGTGGAACGTGTCCGGACAGACACCTAAGGGCTTGTGTCTCACTCCTTCTCCCACTTATCCTTCCCACTCTCGATTCATCTCACCCCCTGCAAACCCCTCCTGATGAGGGTGTTGTCGGAGGCAAGTGGGGTGACTCTAAGGAAGGAGGTGAATGGCGGGAACCCCACCAGCAGGAGACCTGGACACCAGGTGATGTTTGAACGCTGTTGTGCATGTCGGACCACCATCCTCTGGCTGCAGTGGGCTTGGCTTAGCTGCACGAGGGCACACCTACATCTAGAGAGACTGCTGCCAACCGGAGGGGACCAGGCACCACAGGTCCAAAGGGGTTAATTCTCTGGTGCCCCCCCCCCGCCGCGACCTGCCTCACTGTGACCACACTCCAACTTTGGTGCCCAAGCCTGCTCACGCTCCAGGGAAGTGACACCCGCACACCTCTCTGAGGCCTGAGAGGAACGTACTGGACCTCGATCATTTTGGTTTTTATAGAGTTTCTAATTTCTGTCCGTGTCTAGTGAATTTACAATGCTGTATTGACTTTCGCTGTGCAGCACCTTGATTCAGTTCTCCGTGTATGTATATATATACACATCCATTCTCTTTCGCATTCTCTTCCCACGTAGCTTACTCCAGGGTGGTGCCGACCTCTCCCTGTGCTTTGTAGTAGGTGGTTGTGGATCGTCTGCTTTATACATATTAGAATGCATGTGTTAATCCCACCCTCCTCATTCAACCCACCTCCGCATGCCTTTGCCCTCTCGAAACCCTGTACTTGTGTTCTAAATCTGTGACTCTGTTTGTGCTTTCTACTTTCCTGGTATCGACTTTGAGATGCCACCTATACGTGCTATCGTTGGAATTTTCTCTTTCTCTGTTGGACGTTGCATGGTGAGTACAGGGTACTCCGGATCTATCGAAGATGCTGGAAATGGCAGGATTTTATTGTGTTTCATGGCTGAGCAGTATTCCATGCTCTATGTGTACCATCTCTTCACTTTCCATTCATCTGGGGATGGACATTGTGTTTTTACTATCAAGACTTGGCTGTTGTCAATAGGTGGCTAGTGCCAGCTGGGGAGTCCGTGTCTCTCTAAAGTACACATGGCTCTGCAAACGCTTCCAAAACACTGCAGAGGAAAGAACACTCCCAAACTCATTGTACGAAGCCATCCACCTGATCCCCAAACCAGACAAAGATACTACAAGAAAAGAAAACTGGAGAGCAATATCACCGATGAACTTAGATGCAAAAATCCTCAACAAGATACTAGCCAACAGACTCCAACATGACGTTAAAAGGATCACACACCATGACACTGTGTTTTTACTTTCAAGTCTTGGCTCTTGTCAATAGGTGTGCAGGGGTCGCTGGCCAGCCCGGGTCTCCCCAATTGATACTTTACTGCGCAAAGACAGCCAGGAGGTGGATTGCCACATCATGTGGCCGGCTCTCTGGTTTTGTTTTTCTTTGGCAGGAATCTCTTGATTGTTTTCAGTGGTGCCTGTTACCAGGGTGCAATACCACCAGTGGCTTAGGAGGCTTCCCTTTTCTCCAGGCCCTCTCCCAAAGGTATTGCTTCCAGACGTATTGACACTGGCAATCCTAACAGCTGCCAGGTGAAACCGCAAAGGCGTTTCAATTTCCATTTCTCCCATTCGCATGGTCGTGGAGCATATTTCCTGGGCCTTTCTTAGAAAACAACACAAAGGAAAACAAAACACGCATGGTGAATTCAATTTAGCTCTTGAAACCGCCTGTTGCAAGTCGATCCTGTTTCGGGCTCTTTTCCAGTGCCTATCCCCAGGACATTTTTGTAGCGGGGGTGTCAATTACAACCCCGCTGGCCTTTTGAACAGGAAGGGCTGCTGAGCTCCCTTTGGAACGTTGTAGTTACAGGACGCGGCCACAAGGCGGCAGCATTTTCCCACAGCTGGTCGGATTCCCCAGGAACGCAGACCTTGCGCACATGCGTGTTCTTCGAATATGAATTAGAGTGGAACGTGTCCGGACAGACACCTAAGGGCTTGTGTCTCACTCCTTCTCCCACTTATCCTTCCCACTCTCGATTCATCTCACCCCCTGCAAACCCCTCCTGATGAGGGTGTTGTCGGAGGCAAGTGGGGTGACTCTAAGGAAGGAGGTGAATGGCGGGAACCCCACCAGCAGGAGACCTGGACACCAGGTGATGTTTGAACGCTGTTGTGCATGTCGGACCACCATCCTCTGGCTGCAGTGGGCTTGGCTTAGCTGCACGAGGGCACACCTACATCTAGAGAGACTGCTGCCAACCGGAGGGGACCAGGCACCACAGGTCCAAAGGGGTTAATTCTCTGGTGCCCCCCCCCCCGCCCCAACCTGCCTCACTGTGACCACACTCCAACTTTGGTGCCCAAGCCTGCTCACGCTCCAGGGAAGTGACACCCGCACACCTCTCTGAGGCCTGAGAGGAACGTACTGGACCTCGATCATTTTGGTTTTTATAGAGTTTCTAATTTCTGTCCGTGTCTAGTGAATTTACAATGCTGTATTGACTTTCGCTGTGCAGCACCTTGATTCAGTTCTCCGTGTATGTATATATATACACATCCATTCTCTTTCGCATTCTCTTCCCACGTAGCTTACTCCAGGGTGGTGCCGACCTCTCCCTGTGCTTTGTAGTAGGTGGTTGTGGATCGTCTGCTTTATACATATTAGAATGCATGTGTTAATCCCACCCTCCTCATTCAACCCACCTCCGCATGCCTTTGCCCTCTCGAAACCCTGTACTTGCGTTCTAAATCTGTGACTCTGTTTGTGCTTTCTACTTTCTTGGTATCGACTTTGAGATGCCACCTATACGTGCTATCGTTGGAATTTTCTCTTTCTCTGTTGGACGTTGCATGCTGAGTACAGGGTACTCCGGATCTATCGAAGATGCTGGAAATGGCAGGATTTTATTCTGTTTCATGGCTGAGCAGTATTCCATGCTCTATGTGTACCAACTCTTCACTTTCCATTCATCTGGGGATGGACATTGTGTTTTTACTATCAAGACTTGGCTGTTGTCAATAGGTGGCTAGTGCCAGCTGGGGCGCCCGTGTCTCTCTAAAGTACACATGGCTCTGCAAACGCTTCCAAAACACTGCAGAGGAAAGAACACTCCCAAACTCATTGTACGAAGCCATCCACCTGATCCCCAAACCAGACAAAGATACTACAAGAAAAGAAAACTGGAGAGCAGTATCACCGATGAACTTAGATGCAAAAATCCTCAAAAAGATACTAGCCAACAGACTCCAACATGACGTTAAAAGGATCACACACCATGACACTGTGTTTTTACTTTCAAGTCTTGGCTCTTGTCAATAGGTGTGCAGGTGTCGCTGGCCAGCCCGGGTCTCCCCAATTGATACTTTACTGCGCAAAGACAGCCAGGAGGTGGATTGCCACATCATGTGGCCGGCTCTCTGGTTTTGTTTTTCTTTGGCAGGAATCTCTTGATTGTTTTCAGTGGTGCCTGTTACCAGGGTGCAATACCACCAGTGGCTTAGGAGGCTTCCCTTTTCTCCAGGCCCTCTCCCAAAGGTATTGCTTCCAGATGTATTGACACTGGCTTTCCTAACAGCTGCCAGGTGAAACCGCAAAGGCGTTTCAATTTCCATTTCTCCCATTCGCATGGTCGTGGAGCATATTTCCTGGGCCTTTCTTAGAAAACAACACAAAGGAAAACAAAACACGCATGGTGAATTCAATTTAGCTCTTGAAACCGCCTGTTGCAAGTCGATCCTGTTTCGGGCTCTTTTCCAGTGCCTATCCCCAGGACATTTTTGCAGCGGGGGTGTCAATTACAACCCCGCTGGCCTTTGAACAGGAAGGGCTGCTGAGCTCCCTTTGGAACGTTGTAGTTACAGGACGCGGCCACAAGGCGGCAGCATTTTCCCACAGCTGGTCGGATTCCCCAGGAACGCAGACCTTGCGCACATGCGTGTTCTTCGAATATGAATTAGAGTGGAACGTGTCCGGACAGACACCTAAGGGCTTGTGTCTCACTCCTTCTCCCACTTATCCTTCCCACTCTCGATTCATCTCACCCCCTGCAAACCCCTCCTGATGAGGGTGTTGTCGGAGGCAAGTGGGGTGACTCTAAGGAAGGAGGTGAATGGCGGGAACCCCACCAGCAGGAGACCTGGACACCAGGTGATGTTTGAACGCTGTTGTGCATGTCGGACCACCATCCTCTGGCTGCAGTGGGCTTGGCTTAGCTGCACGAGGGCACACCTACATCTAGAGAGACTGCTGCCAACCGGAGGGGACCAGGCACCACAGGTCCAAAGGGGTTAATTCTCTGGTGCACCCCCCCGCGCCCCGACTTGCCTCACTGTGACCACACTCCAACTTTGGTGCCCAAGCCTGCTCACGCTCCAGGGAAGTGACACCCGCACACCTCTCTGAGGCCTGAGAGGAACGTACTGGACCTCGATCATTTTGGTTTTTATAGAGTTTCTAATTTCTGTCCATGTCTAGTGAATTTACAATGCTGTATTGACTTTCGCTGTGCAGCACCTTGATTCAGTTCTCCGTGTATGTATATATATACACATCCATTCTCTTTCGCATTCTCTTCCCACGTAGCTTACTCCAGGGTGGTGCCGACCTCTCCCTGTGCTTTGTAGTAGGTGGTTGTGGATCGTCTGCTTTATACATATTAGAATGCATGTGTTATTCCCACCCTCCTCATTCAACCCACCTCCGCATGCCTTTGCCCTCTCGAAACCCTGTACTTGCGTTCTAAATCTGTGACTCTGTTTGTGCTTTCTACTTTCTTGGTATCGACTTTGAGATGCCACCTATACGTGCTATCGTTGGAATTTTCTCTTTCTCTGTTGGACGTTGCATGCTGAGTACAGGGTACTCCGGATCTATCGAAGATGCTGGAAATGGCAGGATTTTATTCTGTTTCATGGCTGAGCAGTATTCCATGCTCTATGTGTACCATCTCTTCACTTTCCATTCATCTGGGGATGGACATTGTGTTTTTACTATCAAGACTTGGCTGTTGTCAATAGGTGGCTAGTGCCAGCTGGGGCGCCCGTGTCTCTCTAAAGTACACATGGCTCTGCAAACGCTTCCAAAACACTGCAGAGGAAAGAACACTCCCAAACTCATTGTACGAAGCCATCCACCTGATCCCCAAACCAGACAAAGATACTACAAGAAAAGAAAACTGGAGAGCAGTATCACCGATGAACTTAGATGCAAAAATCCTCAAAAAGATACTAGCCAACAGACTCCAACATGACGTTAAAAGGATCACACACCATGACACTGTGTTTTTACTTTCAAGTCTTGGCTCTTGTCAATAGGTGTGCAGGGGTCGCTGGCCAGCCCGGGTCTCCCCAATTGATACTTTACTGCGCAAAGACAGCCAGGAGGTGGATTGCCACATCATGTGGCCGGCTCTCTGGTTTTGTTTTTCTTTGGCAGGAATCTCTTGATTGTTTTCAGTGGTGCCTGTTACCAGGGTGCAATACCACCAGTGGCTTAGGAGGCTTCCCTTTTCTCCAGGCCCTCTCCCAAAGGTATTGCTTCCAGATGTATTGACACTGGCTTTCCTAACAGCTGCCAGGTGAAACCGCAAAGGCGTTTCAATTTCCATTTCTCCCATTCGCATGGTCGTGGAGCATATTTCCTGGGCCTTTCTTAGAAAACAACACAAAGGAAAACAAAACACGCATGGTGAATTCAATTTAGCTCTTGAAACCGCCTGTTGCAAGTCGATCCTGTTTCGGGCTCTTTTCCAGTGCCTATCCCCAGGACATTTTTGCAGCGGGGGTGTCAATTACAACCCCGCTGGCCTTTGAAGAGGAAGGGCTGCTGAGCTCCCTTTGGAACGTTGTAGTTACAGGACGCGGCCACAAGGCGGCAGCATTTTCCCACAGCTGGTCGGATTCCCCAGGAACGCAGACCTTGCGCACATGCGTGTTCTTCGAATATGAATTAGAGTGGAACGTGTCCGGACAGACACCTAAGGGCTTGTGTCTCACTCCTTCTCCCACTTATCCTTCCCACTCTCGATTCATCTCACCCCCTGCAAACCCCTCCTGATGAGGGTGTTGTCGGAGGCAAGTGGGGTGACTCTAAGGAAGGAGGTGAATGGCGGGAACCCCACCAGCAGGATACCTGGACACCAGGTGATGTTTGAACGCTGTTGTGCATGTCGGACCACCATCCTCTGGCTGCAGTGGGCTTGGCTTAGCTGCACGAGGGCACACCTACATCTAGAGAGACTGCTGCCAACCGGAGGGGACCAGGCACCACAGGTCCAAAGGGGTTAATTCTCTGGTGCACCCCCCCGCGCCCCGACTTGCCTCACTGTGACCACACTCCAACTTTGGTGCCCAAGCCTGCTCACGCTCCAGGGAAGTGACACCCGCACACCTCTCTGAGGCCTGAGAGGAACGTACTGGACCTCGATCATTTTGGTTTTTATAGAGTTTCTAATTTCTGTCCATGTCTAGTGAATTTACAATGCTGTATTGACTTTCGCTGTGCAGCACCTTGATTCAGTTCTCCGTGTATGTATATATATACACATCCATTCTCTTTCGCATTCTCTTCCCACGTAGCTTACTCCAGGGTGGTGCCGACCTCTCCCTGTGCTTTGTAGTAGGTGGTTGTGGATCGTCTGCTTTATACATATTAGAATGCATGTGTTAATCCCACCCTCCTCATTCAACCCACCTCCGCATGCCTTTGCCCTCTCGAAACCCTGTACTTGTGTTCTAAATCTGTGACTCTGTTTGTGCTTTCTACTTTCTTGGTATCGACTTTGAGATGCCACCTATACGTGCTATCGTTGGAATTTTCTCTTTCTCTGTTGGACGTTGCATGGTGAGTACAGGGTACTCCGGATCTATCGAAGATGCTGGAAATGGCAGGATTTTATTCTGTTTCATGGCTGAGCAGTATTCCATGCTCTATGTGTACCATCTCTTCACTTTCCATTCATCTGGGGATGGACATTGTGTTTTTACTATCAAGACTTGGCTGTTGTCAATAGGTGGCTAGTGCCAGCTGGGGAGCCCGTGTCTCTCTAAAGTACACATGGCTCTGCAAACGCTTCCAAAACACTGCAGAGGAAAGAACACTCCCAAACTCACTGTACGAAGCCATCCACCTGATCCCCAAACCAGACAAAGATACTACAAGAAAAGAAAACTGGAGAGCAATATCACCGATGAACTTAGATGCAAAAATCCTCAACAAGATACTAGCCAACAGACTCCAACATGACGTTAAAAGGATCACACACCATGACACTGTGTTTTTACTTTCAAGTCTTGGCTCTTGTCAATAGGTGTGCAGGGGTCGCTGGCCAGCCCGGGTCTCCCCAATTGATACTTTACTGCGCAAAGACAGCCAGGAGGTGGATTGCCACATCATGTGGCCGGCTCTCTGGTTTTGTTTTTCTTTGGCAGGAATCTCTTGATTGTTTTCAGTGGTGCCTGTTACCAGGGTGCAATACCACCAGTGGCTTAGGAGGCTTCCCTTTTCTCCAGGCCCTCTCCCAAAGGTATTGCTTCCAGATGTATTGACACTGGCAATCCTAACAGCTGCCAGGTGAAACCGCAAAGGCGTTTCAATTTCCATTTCTCCCATTCGCATGGTCGTGGAGCATATTTCCTGGGCCTTTCTTAGAAAACAACACAAAGGAAAACAAAACACGCATGGTGAATTCAATTTACCTCTTGAAACCGCCTGTTGCAAGTCGGTCCTGTTTCGGGCTCTTTTCCAGTGCCTATCCCCAGGACATTTTTGTAGCGGGGGTGTCAATTACAACCCCGCTGGCCTTTTGAACAGGAAGGGCTGCTGAGCTCCCTTTGGAACGTTGTAGTTACAGGACGCGGCCACAAGGCGGCAGCATTTTCCCACAGCTGGTCGGATTCCCCAGGAACGCAGACCTTGCGCACATGCGTGTTCTTCGAATATGAATTAGAGTGGAACGTGTCCGGACAGACACCTAAGGGCTTGTGTCTCACTCCTTCTCCCACTTATCCTTCCCACTCTCGATTCATCTCACCCCCTGCAAACCCCTCCTGATGAGGGTGTTGTCGGAGGCAAGTGGGGTGACTCTAAGGAAGGAGGTGAATGGCGGGAACCCCACCAGCAGGAGACCTGGACACCAGGTGATGTTTGAACGCTGTTGTGCATGTCGGACCACCATCCTCTGGCTGCAGTGGGCTTGGCTTAGCTGCACGAGGGCACACCTACATCTAGAGAGACTGCTGCCAACCGGAGGGGACCAGGCACCACAGGTCCAAAGGGGTTAATTCTCTGGTGCCCCCCCCCCCGCCCCGACCTGCCTCACTGTGACCACACTCCAACTTTGGTGCCCAAGCCTGCTCACGCTCCAGGGAAGTGACACCCGCACACCTCTCTGAGGCCTGAGAGGAACGTACTGGACCTCGATCATTTTGGTTTTTATAGAGTTTCTAATTTCTGTCCGTGTCTAGTGAATTTACAATGCTGTATTGACTTTCGCTGTGCAGCACCTTGATTCAGTTCTCCGTGTATGTATATATATACACATCCATTCTCTTTCGCATTCTCTTCCCACGTAGCTTACTCCAGGGTGGTGCCGACCTCTCCCTGTGCTTTGTAGTAGGTGGTTGTGGATCGTCTGCTTTATACATATTAGAATGCATGTGTTAATCCCACCCTCCTCATTCAACCCACCTCCGCATGCCTTTGCCCTCTCGAAACCCTGTACTTGCGTTCTAAATCTGTGACTCTGTTTGTGCTTTCTACTTTCTTGGTATCGACTTTGAGATGCCACCTATACGTGCTATCGTTGGAATTTTCTCTTTCTCTGTTGGATGTTGCATGCTGAGTACAGGGTACTCCGGATCTATCGAAGATGCTGGAAATGGCAGGATTTTATTCTGTTTCATGGCTGAGCAGTATTCCATGCTCTATGTGTACCATCTCTTCACTTTCCATTCATCTGGGGATGGACATTGTGTTTTTACTATCAAGACTTGGCTGTTGTCAATAGGTGGCTAGTGCCAGCTGGGGCGCCCGTGTCTCTCTAAAGTACACATGGCTCTGCAAACGCTTCCAAAACACTGCAGAGGAAAGAACACTCCCAAACTCATTGTACGAAGCCATCCACCTGATCCCCAAACCAGACAAAGATACTACAAGAAAAGAAAACTGGAGAGCAGTATCACCGATGAACTTAGATGCAAAAATCCTCAACAAGATACTAGCCAACAGACTCCAACATGACATTAAAAGGATCACCCACCATGACACTGTGTTTTTACTTTCAAGTCTTGGCTCTTGTCAATAGGTGTGCAGGGGTCGCTGGCCAGCCCGGGTCTCCCCAATTGATACTTTACTGCGCAAAGACAGCCAGGAGGTGGATTGCCACATCATGTGGCCGGCTCTCTGGTTTTGTTTTTCTTTGGCAGGAATCTCTTGATTGTTTTCAGTGGTGCCTGTTACCAGGGTGCAATACCACCAGTGGCTTAGGAGGCTTCCCTTTTCTCCAGGCCCTCTCCCAAAGGTATTGCTTCCAGACGTATTGACACTGGCAATCCTAACAGCTGCCAGGTGAAACCGCAAAGGCGTTTCAATTTCCATTTCTCCCATTCGCATGGTCGTGGAGCATATTTCCTGGGCCTTTCTTAGAAAACAACACAAAGGAAAACAAAACACGCATGGTGAATTCAATTTAGCTCTTGAAACCGCCTGTTGCAAGTCGATCCTGTTTCGGGCTCTTTTCCAGTGCCTATCCCCAGGACATTTTTGCAGCGGGGGTGTCAATTACAACCCCGCTGGCCTTTGAACAGGAAGGGCTGCTGAGCTCCCTTTGGAACGTTGTAGTTACAGGACGCGGCCACAAGGCGGCAGCATTTTCCCACAGCTGGTCGGATTCCCCAGGAACACAGACCTTGCGCACATGCGTGTTCTTCGAATATGAATTAGAGTGGAACGTGTCCGGACAGACACCTAAGGGCTTGTGTCTCACTCCTTCTCCCACTTATCCTTCCCACTCTCGATTCATCTCACCCCCTGCAAACCCCTCCTGATGAGGGTGTTGTCGGAGGCAAGTGGGGTGACTCTAAGGAAGGAGGTGAATGGCGGGAACCCCACCAGCAGGAGACCTGGACACCAGGTGATGTTTGAACGCTGTTGTGCATGTCGGACCACCATCCTCTGGCTGCAGTGGGCTTGGCTTAGCTGCAGGAGGGCACACCTACATCTAGAGAGACTGCTGCCAACCGGAGGGGACCAGGCACCACAGGTCCAAAGGGGTTAATTCTCTGGTGCACCCCCCCGCGCCCCGACTTGACTCACTGTGACCACACTCCAACTTTGGTGCCCAAGCCTGCTCACGCTCCAGGGAAGTGACACCCGCACACCTCTCTGAGGCCTGAGAGGAACGTACTGGACCTCGATCATTTTGGTTTTTATAGAGTTTCTAATTTCTGTCCATGTCTAGTGAATTTACAATGCTGTATTGACTTTCGCTGTGCAGCACCTTGATTCAGTTCTCCGTGTATGTATATATATACACATCCATTCTCTTTCGCATTCTCTTCCCACGTAGCTTACTCCAGGGTGGTGCCGACCTCTCCCTGTGCTTTGTAGTAGGTGGTTGTGGATCGTCTGCTTTATACATATTAGAATGCATGTGTTAATCCCACCCTCCTCATTCAACCCACCTCCGCATGCCTTTGCCCTCTCGAAACCCTGTACTTGTGTTCTAAATCTGTGACTCTGTTTGTGCTTTCTACTTTCTTGGTATCGACTTTGAGATGCCACCTATACGTGCTATCGTTGGAATTTTCTCTTTCTCTGTTGGACGTTGCATGGTGAGTACAGGGTACTCCGGATCTATCGAAGATGCTGGAAATGGCAGGATTTTATTCTGTTTCATGGCTGAGCAGTATTCCATGCTCTATGTGTACCATCTCTTCACTTTCCATTCATCTGGGGATGGACATTGTGTTTTTACTATCAAGACTTGGCTGTTGTCAATAGGTGGCTAGTGCCAGCTGGGGAGCCCGTGTCTCTCTAAAGTACACATGGCTCTGCAAACGCTTCCAAAACACTGCAGAGGAAAGAACACTCCCAAACTCACTGTACGAAGCCATCCACCTGATCCCCAAACCAGACAAAGATACTACAAGAAAAGAAAACTGGAGAGCAATATCACCGATGAACTTAGATGCAAAAATCCTCAACAAGATACTAGCCAACAGACTCCAACATGACGTTAAAAGGATCACACACCATGACACTGTGTTTTTACTTTCAAGTCTTGGCTCTTGTCAATAGGTGTGCAGGGGTCGCTGGCCAGCCCGGGTCTCCCCAATTGATACTTTACTGCGCAAAGACAGCCAGGAGGTGGATTGCCACATCATGTGGCCGGCTCTCTGGTTTTGTTTTTCTTTGGCAGGAATCTCTTGATTGTTTTCAGTGGTGCCTGTTACCAGGGTGCAATACCACCAGTGGCTTAGGAGGCTTCCCTTTTCTCCAGGCCCTCTCCCAAAGGTATTGCTTCCAGATGTATTGACACTGGCAATCCTAACAGCTGCCAGGTGAAACCGCAAAGGCGTTTCAATTTCCATTTCTCCCATTCGCATGGTCGTGGAGCATATTTCCTGGGCCTTTCTTAGAAAACAACACAAAGGAAAACAAAACACGCATGGTGAATTCAATTTACCTCTTGAAACCGCCTGTTGCAAGTCGATCCTGTTTCGGGCTCTTTTCCAGTGCCTATCCCCAGGACATTTTTGCAGCGGGGGTGTCAATTACAACCCCGCTGGCCTTTGAACAGGAAGGGCTGCTGAGCTCCCTTTGGAACGTTGTAGTTACAGGACGCGGCCACAAGGCGGCAGCATTTTCCCACAGCTGGTCGGATTCCCCAGGAACGCAGACCTTGCGCACATGCGTGTTCTTCGAATATGAATTAGAGTGGAACGTGTCCGGACAGACACCTAAGGGCTTGTGTCTCACTCCTTCTCCCACTTATCCTTCTCACTCTCGATTCATCTCACCCCCTGCAAACCCCTCCTGATGAGGGTGTTGTCGGAGGCAAGTGGGGTGACTCTAAGGAAGGAGGTGAATGGCGGGAACCCCACCAGCAGGAGACCTGGACACCAGGTGATGTTTGAACGCTGTTGTGCATGTCGGACCACCATCCTCTGGCTGCAGTGGGCTTGGCTTAGCTGCAGGAGGGCACACCTACATCTAGAGAGACTGCTGCCAACCGGAGGGGACCAGGCACCACAGGTCCAAAGGGGTTAATTCTCTGGTGCACCCCCCCGCGCCCCGACTTGCCTCACTGTGACCACACTCCAACTTTGGTGCCCAAGCCTGCTCACGCTCCAGGGAAGTGACACCCGCACACCTCTCTGAGGCCTGAGAGGAACGTACTGGACCTCGATCATTTTGGTTTTTATAGAGTTTCTAATTTCTGTCCATGTCTAGTGAATTTACAATGCTGTATTGACTTTCGCTGTGCAGCACCTTGATTCAGTTCTCCGTGTATGTATATATATACACATCCATTCTCTTTCGCATTCTCTTCCCACGTAGCTTACTCCAGGGTGGTGCCGACCTCTCCCTGTGCTTTGTAGTAGGTGGTTGTGGATCGTCTGCTTTATACATATTAGAATGCATGTGTTAATCCCACCCTCCTCATTCAACCCACCTCCGCATGCCTTTGCCCTCTCGAAACCCTGTTCTTGTGTTCTAAATCTGTGACTCTGTTTGTGCTTTCTACTTTCTTGGTATCGACTTTGAGATGCCACCTATACGTGCTATCGTTGGAATTTTCTCTTTCTCTGTTGGACGTTGCATGGTGAGTACAGGGTACTCCGGATCTATCGAAGATGCTGGAAATGGCAGGATTTTATTCTGTTTCATGGCTGAGCAGTATTCCATGCTCTATGTGTACCATCTCTTCACTTTCCATTCATCTGGGGATGGACATTGTGTTTTTACTATCAAGACTTGGCTGTTGTCAATAGGTGGCTAGTGCCAGCTGGGGAGCCCGTGTCTCTCTAAAGTACACATGGCTCTGCAAACGCTTCCAAAACACTGCAGAGGAAAGAACACTCCCAAACTCATTGTACGAAGCCATCCACCTGATCCCCAAACCAGACAAAGATACTACAAGAAAAGAAAACTGGAGAGCAATATCACCGATGAACTTAGATGCAAAAATCCTCAACAAGATACTAGCCAACAGACTCCAACATGACGTTAAAAGGATCACACACCATGACACTGTGTTTTTACTTTCAAGTCTTGGCTCTTGTCAATAGGTGTGCAGGGGTCGCTGGCCAGCCCGGGTCTCCCCAATTGATACTTTACTGCGCAAAGACAGCCAGGAGGTGGATTGCCACATCATGTGGCCGGCTCTCGGGTTTTGTTTTTCTTTGGCAGGAATCTCTTGATTGTTTTCAGTGGTGCCTGTTACCAGGGTGCAATACCACCAGTGGCTTAGGAGGCTTCCCTTTTCTCCAGGCCCTCTCCCAAAGGTATTGCTTCCAGACGTATTGACACTGGCAATCCTAACAGCTGCCAGGTGAAACCGCAAAGGCGTTTCAATTTCCATTTCTCCCATTCGCATGGTCGTGGAGCATATTTCCTGGGCCTTTCTTAGAAAACAACACAAAGGAAAACAAAACACGCATGGTGAATTCAATTTACCTCTTGAAACCGCCTGTTGCAAGTCGGTCCTGTTTCGGGCTCTTTTCCAGTGCCTATCCCCAGGACATTTTTGTAGCGGGGGTGTCAATTACAACCCCGCTGGCCTTTTGAACAGGAAGGGCTGCTGAGCTCCCTTTGGAACGTTGTAGTTACAGGACGCGGCCACAAGGCGGCAGCATTTTCCCACAGCTGGTCGGATTCCCCAGGAACGCAGACCTTGCGCACATGCGTGTTCTTCGAATATGAATTAGAGTGGAACGTGTCCGGACAGACACCTAAGGGCTTGTGTCTCACTCCTTCTCCCACTTATCCTTCCCACTCTCGATTCATCTCACCCCCTGCAAACCCCTCCTGATGAGGGTGTTGTCGGAGGCAAGTGGGGTGACTCTAAGGAAGGAGGTGAATGGCGGGAACCCCACCAGCAGGAGACCTGGACACCAGGTGATGTTTGAACGCTGTTGTGCATGTCGGACCACCATCCTCTGGCTGCAGTGGGCTTGGCTTAGCTGCACGAGGGCACACCTACATCTAGAGAGACTGCTGCCAACCGGAGGGGACCAGGCACCACAGGTCCAAAGGGGTTAATTCTCTGGTGCCCCCCCCCCCGCCCCGACCTGCCTCACTGTGACCACACTCCAACTTTGGTGCCCAAGCCTGCTCACGCTCCAGGGAAGTGACACCCGCACACCTCTCTGAGGCCTGAGAGGAACGTACTGGACCTCGATCATTTTGGTTTTTATAGAGTTTCTAATTTCTGTCCGTGTCTAGTGAATTTACAATGCTGTATTGACTTTCGCTGTGCAGCACCTTGATTCAGTTCTCCGTGTATGTATATATATACACATCCATTCTCTTTCGCATTCTCTTCCCACGTAGCTTACTCCAGGGTGGTGCCGACCTCTCCCTGTGCTTTGTAGTAGGTGGTTGTGGATCGTCTGCTTTATACATATTAGAATGCATGTGTTAATCCCACCCTCCTCATTCAACCCACCTCCGCATGCCTTTGCCCTCTCGAAACCCTGTACTTGCGTTCTAAATCTGTGACTCTGTTTGTGCTTTCTACTTTCTTGGTATCGACTTTGAGATGCCACCTATACGTGCTATCGTTGGAATTTTCTCTTTCTCTGTTGGATGTTGCATGCTGAGTACAGGGTACTCCGGATCTATCGAAGATGCTGGAAATGGCAGGATTTTATTCTGTTTCATGGCTGAGCAGTATTCCATGCTCTATGTGTACCATCTCTTCACTTTCCATTCATCTGGGGATGGACATTGTGTTTTTACTATCAAGACTTGGCTGTTGTCAATAGGTGGCTAGTGCCAGCTGGGGCGCCCGTGTCTCTCTAAAGTACACATGGCTCTGCAAACGCTTCCAAAACACTGCAGAGGAAAGAACACTCCCAAACTCATTGTACGAAGCCATCCACCTGATCCCCAAACCAGACAAAGATACTACAAGAAAAGAAAACTGGAGAGCAGTATCACCGATGAACTTAGATGCAAAAATCCTCAACAAGATACTAGCCAACAGACTCCAACATGACATTAAAAGGATCACCCACCATGACACTGTGTTTTTACTTTCAAGTCTTGGCTCTTGTCAATAGGTGTGCAGGGGTCGCTGGCCAGCCCGGGTCTCCCCAATTGATACTTTACTGCGCAAAGACAGCCAGGAGGTGGATTGCCACATCATGTGGCCGGCTCTCTGGTTTTGTTTTTCTTTGGCAGGAATCTCTTGATTGTTTTCAGTGGTGCCTGTTACCAGGGTGCAATACCACCAGTGGCTTAGGAGGCTTCCCTTTTCTCCAGGCCCTCTCCCAAAGGTATTGCTTCCAGACGTATTGACACTGGCAATCCTAACAGCTGCCAGGTGAAACCGCAAAGGCGTTTCAATTTCCATTTCTCCCATTCGCATGGTCGTGGAGCATATTTCCTGGGCCTTTCTTAGAAAACAACACAAAGGAAAACAAAACACGCATGGTGAATTCAATTTAGCTCTTGAAACCGCCTGTTGCAAGTCGATCCTGTTTCGGGCTCTTTTCCAGTGCCTATCCCCAGGACATTTTTGCAGCGGGGGTGTCAATTACAACCCCGCTGGCCTTTGAACAGGAAGGGCTGCTGAGCTCCCTTTGGAACGTTGTAGTTACAGGACGCGGCCACAAGGCGGCAGCATTTTCCCACAGCTGGTCGGATTCCCCAGGAACGCAGACCTTGCGCACATGCGTGTTCTTCGAATATGAATTAGAGTGGAACGTGTCCGGACAGACACCTAAGGGCTTGTGTCTCACTCCTTCTCCCACTTATCCTTCCCACTCTCGATTCATCTCACCCCCTGCAAACCCCTCCTGATGAGGGTGTTGTCGGAGGCAAGTGGGGTGACTCTAAGGAAGGAGGTGAATGGCGGGAACCCCACCAGCAGGAGACCTGGACACCAGGTGATGTTTGAACGCTGTTGTGCATGTCGGACCACCATCCTCTGGCTGCAGTGGGCTTGGCTTAGCTGCAGGAGGGCACACCTACATCTAGAGAGACTGCTGCCAACCGGAGGGGACCAGGCACCACAGGTCCAAAGGGGTTAATTCTCTGGTGCACCCCCCCGCGCCCCGACTTGCCTCACTGTGACCACACTCCAACTTTGGTGCCCAAGCCTGCTCACGCTCCAGGGAAGTGACACCCGCACACCTCTCTGAGGCCTGAGAGGAACGTACTGGACCTCGATCATTTTGGTTTTTATAGAGTTTCTAATTTCTGTCCATGTCTAGTGAATTTACAATGCTGTATTGACTTTCGCTGTGCAGCACCTTGATTCAGTTCTCCGTGTATGTATATATATACACATCCATTCTCTTTCGCATTCTCTTCCCACGTAGCTTACTCCAGGGTGGTGCCGACCTCTCCCTGTGCTTTGTAGTAGGTGGTTGTGGATCGTCTGCTTTATACATATTAGAATGCATGTGTTAATCCCACCCTCCTCATTCAACCCACCTCCGCATGCCTTTGCCCTCTCGAAACCCTGTACTTGTGTTCTAAATCTGTGACTCTGTTTGTGCTTTCTACTTTCTTGGTATCGACTTTGAGATGCCACCTATACGTGCTATCGTTGGAATTTTCTCTTTCTCTGTTGGACGTTGCATGGTGAGTACAGGGTACTCCGGATCTATCGAAGATGCTGGAAATGGCAGGATTTTATTCTGTTTCATGGCTGAGCAGTATTCCATGCTCTATGTGTACCATCTCTTCACTTTCCATTCATCTGGGGATGGACATTGTGTTTTTACTATCAAGACTTGGCTGTTGTCAATAGGTGGCTAGTGCCAGCTGGGGAGCCCGTGTCTCTCTAAAGTACACATGGCTCTGCAAACGCTTCCAAAACACTGCAGAGGAAAGAACACTCCCAAACTCACTGTACGAAGCCATCCACCTGATCCCCAAACCAGACAAAGATACTACAAGAAAAGAAAACTGGAGAGCAATATCACCGATGAACTTAGATGCAAAAATCCTCAACAAGATACTAGCCAACAGACTCCAACATGACGTTAAAAGGATCACACACCATGACACTGTGTTTTTACTTTCAAGTCTTGGCTCTTGTCAATAGGTGTGCAGGGGTCGCTGGCCAGCCCGGGTCTCCCCAATTGATACTTTACTGCGCAAAGACAGCCAGGAGGTGGATTGCCACATCATGTGGCCGGCTCTCTGGTTTTGTTTTTCTTTGGCAGGAATCTCTTGATTGTTTTCAGTGGTGCCTGTTACCAGGGTGCAATACCACCAGTGGCTTAGGAGGCTTCCCTTTTCTCCAGGCCCTCTCCCAAAGGTATTGCTTCCAGATGTATTGACACTGGCAATCCTAACAGCTGCCAGGTGAAACCGCAAAGGCGTTTCAATTTCCATTTCTCCCATTCGCATGGTCATGGAGCATATTTCCTGGGCCTTTCTTAGAAAACAACACAAAGGAAAACAAAACACGCATGGTGAATTCAATTTACCTCTTGAAACCGCCTGTTGCAAGTCGATCCTGTTTCGGGCTCTTTTCCAGTGCCTATCCCCAGGACATTTTTGCAGCGGGGGTGTCAATTACAACCCCGCTGGCCTTTGAACAGGAAGGGCTGCTGAGCTCCCTTTGGAACGTTGTAGTTACAGGACGCGGCCACAAGGCGGCAGCATTTTCCCACAGCTGGTCGGATTCCCCAGGAACGCAGACCTTGCGCACATGCGTGTTCTTCGAATATGAATTAGAGTGGAACGTGTCCGGACAGACACCTAAGGGCTTGTGTCTCACTCCTTCTCCCACTTATCCTTCCCACTCTCGATTCATCTCACCCCCTGCAAACCCCTCCTGATGAGGGTGTTGTCGGAGGCAAGTGGGGTGACTCTAAGGAAGGAGGTGAATGGCGGGAACCCCACCAGCAGGAGACCTGGACACCAGGTGATGTTTGAACGCTGTTGTGCATGTCGGACCACCATCCTCTGGCTGCAGTGGGCTTGGCTTAGCTGCACGAGGGCACACCTACATCTAGAGAGACTGCTGCCAACCGGAGGGGACCAGGCACCACAGGTCCAAAGGGGTTAATTCTCTGGTGCCCCCCCCCCCGCCCCGACCTGCCTCACTGTGACCACACTCCAACTTTGGTGCCCAAGCCTGCTCACGCTCCAGGGAAGTGACACCCGCACACCTCTCTGAGGCCTGAGAGGAACGTACTGGACCTCGATCATTTTGGTTTTTATAGAGTTTCTAATTTCTGTCCGTGTCTAGTGAATTTACAATGCTGTATTGACTTTCGCTGTGCAGCACCTTGATTCAGTTCTCCGTGTATGTATATATATACACATCCATTCTCTTTCGCATTCTCTTCCCACGTAGCTTACTCCAGGGTGGTGCCGACCTCTCCCTGTGCTTTGTAGTAGGTGGTTGTGGATCGTCTGCTTTATACATATTAGAATGCATGTGTTAATCCCACCCTCCTCATTCAACCCACCTCCGCATGCCTTTGCCCTCTCGAAACCCTGTACTTGCGTTCTAAATCTGTGACTCTGTTTGTGCTTTCTACTTTCTTGGTATCGACTTTGAGATGCCACCTATACGTGCTATCGTTGGAATTTTCTCTTTCTCTGTTGGATGTTGCATGCTGAGTACAGGGTACTCCGGATCTATCGAAGATGCTGGAAATGGCAGGATTTTATTCTGTTTCATGGCTGAGCAGTATTCCATGCTCTATGTGTACCATCTCTTCACTTTCCATTCATCTGGGGATGGACATTGTGTTTTTACTATCAAGACTTGGCTGTTGTCAATAGGTGGCTAGTGCCAGCTGGGGCGCCCGTGTCTCTCTAAAGTACACATGGCTCTGCAAACGCTTCCAAAACACTGCAGAGGAAAGAACACTCCCAAACTCATTGTACGAAGCCATCCACCTGATCCCCAAACCAGACAAAGATACTACAAGAAAAGAAAACTGGAGAGCAGTATCACCGATGAACTTAGATGCAAAAATCCTCAACAAGATACTAGCCAACAGACTCCAACATGACATTAAAAGGATCACCCACCATGACACTGTGTTTTTACTTTCAAGTCTTGGCTCTTGTCAATAGGTGTGCAGGGGTCGCTGGCCAGCCCGGGTCTCCCCAATTGATACTTTACTGCGCAAAGACAGCCAGGAGGTGGATTGCCACATCATGTGGCCGGCTCTCTGGTTTTGTTTTTCTTTGGCAGGAATCTCTTGATTGTTTTCAGTGGTGCCTGTTACCAGGGTGCAATACCACCAGTGGCTTAGGAGGCTTCCCTTTTCTCCAGGCCCTCTCCCAAAGGTATTGCTTCCAGACGTATTGACACTGGCAATCCTAACAGCTGCCAGGTGAAACCGCAAAGGCGTTTCAATTTCCATTTCTCCCATTCGCATGGTCGTGGAGCATATTTCCTGGGCCTTTCTTAGAAAACAACACAAAGGAAAACAAAACACGCATGGTGAATTCAATTTACCTCTTGAAACCGCCTGTTGCAAGTCGATCCTGTTTCGGGCTCTTTTCCAGTGCCTATCCCCAGGACATTTTTGCAGCGGGGGTGTCAATTACAACCCCGCTGGCCTTTGAACAGGAAGGGCTGCTGAGCTCCCTTTGGAACGTTGTAGTTACAGGACGCGGCCACAAGGCGGCAGCATTTTCCCACAGCTGGTCGGATTCCCCAGGAACGCAGACCTTGCGCACATGCGTGTTCTTCGAATATGAATTAGAGTGGAACGTGTCCGGACAGACACCTAAGGGCTTGTGTCTCACTCCTTCTCCCACTTATCCTTCCCACTCTCGATTCATCTCACCCCCTGCAAACCCCTCCTGATGAGGGTGTTGTCGGAGGCAAGTGGGGTGACTCTAAGGAAGGAGGTGAATGGCGGGAACCCCACCAGCAGGAGACCTGGACACCAGGTGATGTTTGAACGCTGTTGTGCATGTCGGACCACCATCCTCTGGCTGCAGTGGGCTTGGCTTAGCTGCAGGAGGGCACACCTACATCTAGAGAGACTGCTGCCAACCGGAGGGGACCAGGCACCACAGGTCCAAAGGGGTTAATTCTCTGGTGCACCCCCCCGCGCCCCGACTTGCCTCACTGTGACCACACTCCAACTTTGGTGCCCAAGCCTGCTCACGCTCCAGGGAAGTGACACCCGCACACCTCTCTGAGGCCTGAGAGGAACGTACTGGACCTCGATCATTTTGGTTTTTATAGAGTTTCTAATTTCTGTCCATGTCTAGTGAATTTACAATGCTGTATTGACTTTCGCTGTGCAGCACCTTGATTCAGTTCTCCGTGTATGTATATATATACACATCCATTCTCTTTCGCATTCTCTTCCCACGTAGCTTACTCCAGGGTGGTGCCGACCTCTCCCTGTGCTTTGTAGTAGGTGGTTGTGGATCGTCTGCTTTATACATATTAGAATGCATGTGTTAATCCCACCCTCCTCATTCAACCCACCTCCGCATGCCTTTGCCCTCTCGAAACCCTGTACTTGTGTTCTAAATCTGTGACTCTGTTTGTGCTTTCTACTTTCTTGGTATCGACTTTGAGATGCCACCTATACGTGCTATCGTTGGAATTTTCTCTTTCTCTGTTGGACGTTGCATGGTGAGTACAGGGTACTCCGGATCTATCGAAGATGCTGGAAATGGCAGGATTTTATTCTGTTTCATGGCTGAGCAGTATTCCATGCTCTATGTGTACCATCTCTTCACTTTCCATTCATCTGGGGATGGACATTGTGTTTTTACTATCAAGACTTGGCTGTTGTCAATAGGTGGCTAGTGCCAGCTGGGGAGCCCGTGTCTCTCTAAAGTACACATGGCTCTGCAAACGCTTCCAAAACACTGCAGAGGAAAGAACACTCCCAAACTCACTGTACGAAGCCATCCACCTGATCCCCAAACCAGACAAAGATACTACAAGAAAAGAAAACTGGAGAGCAATATCACCGATGAACTTAGATGCAAAAATCCTCAACAAGATACTAGCCAACAGACTCCAACATGACGTTAAAAGGATCACACACCATGACACTGTGTTTTTACTTTCAAGTCTTGGCTCTTGTCAATAGGTGTGCAGGGGTCGCTGGCCAGCCCGGGTCTCCCCAATTGATACTTTACTGCGCAAAGACAGCCAGGAGGTGGATTGCCACATCATGTGGCCGGCTCTCTGGTTTTGTTTTTCTTTGGCAGGAATCTCTTGATTGTTTTCAGTGGTGCCTGTTACCAGGGTGCAATACCACCAGTGGCTTAGGAGGCTTCCCTTTTCTCCAGGCCCTCTCCCAAAGGTATTGCTTCCAGATGTATTGACACTGGCAATCCTAACAGCTGCCAGGTGAAACCGCAAAGGCGTTTCAATTTCCATTTCTCCCATTCGCATGGTCGTGGAGCATATTTCCTGGGCCTTTCTTAGAAAACAACACAAAGGAAAACAAAACACGCATGGTGAATTCAATTTACCTCTTGAAACCGCCTGTTGCAAGTCGATCCTGTTTCGGGCTCTTTTCCAGTGCCTATCCCCAGGACATTTTTGCAGCGGGGGTGTCAATTACAACCCCGCTGGCCTTTGAACAGGAAGGGCTGCTGAGCTCCCTTTGGAACGTTGTAGTTACAGGACGCGGCCACAAGGCGGCAGCATTTTCCCACAGCTGGTCGGATTCCCCAGGAACGCAGACCTTGCGCACATGCGTGTTCTTCGAATATGAATTAGAGTGGAACGTGTCCGGACAGACACCTAAGGGCTTGTGTCTCACTCCTTCTCCCACTTATCCTTCTCACTCTCGATTCATCTCACCCCCTGCAAACCCCTCCTGATGAGGGTGTTGTCGGAGGCAAGTGGGGTGACTCTAAGGAAGGAGGTGAATGGCGGGAACCCCACCAGCAGGAGACCTGGACACCAGGTGATGTTTGAACGCTGTTGTGCATGTCGGACCACCATCCTCTGGCTGCAGTGGGCTTGGCTTAGCTGCAGGAGGGCACACCTACATCTAGAGAGACTGCTGCCAACCGGAGGGGACCAGGCACCACAGGTCCAAAGGGGTTAATTCTCTGGTGCACCCCCCCGCGCCCCGACTTGCCTCACTGTGACCACACTCCAACTTTGGTGCCCAAGCCTGCTCACGCTCCAGGGAAGTGACACCCGCACACCTCTCTGAGGCCTGAGAGGAACGTACTGGACCTCGATCATTTTGGTTTTTATAGAGTTTCTAATTTCTGTCCATGTCTAGTGAATTTACAATGCTGTATTGACTTTCGCTGTGCAGCACCTTGATTCAGTTCTCCGTGTATGTATATATATACACATCCATTCTCTTTCGCATTCTCTTCCCACGTAGCTTACTCCAGGGTGGTGCCGACCTCTCCCTGTGCTTTGTAGTAGGTGGTTGTGGATCGTCTGCTTTATACATATTAGAATGCATGTGTTAATCCCACCCTCCTCATTCAACCCACCTCCGCATGCCTTTGCCCTCTCGAAACCCTGTTCTTGTGTTCTAAATCTGTGACTCTGTTTGTGCTTTCTACTTTCTTGGTATCGACTTTGAGATGCCACCTATACGTGCTATCGTTGGAATTTTCTCTTTCTCTGTTGGACGTTGCATGGTGAGTACAGGGTACTCCGGATCTATCGAAGATGCTGGAAATGGCAGGATTTTATTCTGTTTCATGGCTGAGCAGTATTCCATGCTCTATGTGTACCATCTCTTCACTTTCCATTCATCTGGGGATGGACATTGTGTTTTTACTATCAAGACTTGGCTGTTGTCAATAGGTGGCTAGTGCCAGCTGGGGAGCCCGTGTCTCTCTAAAGTACACATGGCTCTGCAAACGCTTCCAAAACACTGCAGAGGAAAGAACACTCCCAAACTCATTGTACGAAGCCATCCACCTGATCCCCAAACCAGACAAAGATACTACAAGAAAAGAAAACTGGAGAGCAATATCACCGATGAACTTAGATGCAAAAATCCTCAACAAGATACTAGCCAACAGACTCCAACATGACGTTAAAAGGATCACACACCATGACACTGTGTTTTTACTTTCAAGTCTTGGCTCTTGTCAATAGGTGTGCAGGGGTCGCTGGCCAGCCCGGGTCTCCCCAATTGATACTTTACTGCGCAAAGACAGCCAGGAGGTGGATTGCCACATCATGTGGCCGGCTCTCTGGTTTTGTTTTTCTTTGGCAGGAATCTCTTGATTGTTTTCAGTGGTGCCTGTTACCAGGGTGCAATACCACCAGTGGCTTAGGAGGCTTCCCTTTTCTCCAGGCCCTCTCCCAAAGGTATTGCTTCCAGACGTATTGACACTGGCAATCCTAACAGCTGCCAGGTGAAACCGCAAAGGCGTTTCAATTTCCATTTCTCCCATTCGCATGGTCGTGGAGCATATTTCCTGGGCCTTTCTTAGAAAACAACACAAAGGAAAACAAAACACGCATGGTGAATTCAATTTACCTCTTGAAACCGCCTGTTGCAAGTCGGTCCTGTTTCGGGCTCTTTTCCAGTGCCTATCCCCAGGACATTTTTGTAGCGGGGGTGTCAATTACAACCCCGCTGGCCTTTTGAACAGGAAGGGCTGCTGAGCTCCCTTTGGAACGTTGTAGTTACAGGACGCGGCCACAAGGCGGCAGCATTTTCCCACAGCTGGTCGGATTCCCCAGGAACGCAGACCTTGCGCACATGCGTGTTCTTCGAATATGAATTAGAGTGGAACGTGTCCGGACAGACACCTAAGGGCTTGTGTCTCACTCCTTCTCCCACTTATCCTTCCCACTCTCGATTCATCTCACCCCCTGCAAACCCCTCCTGATGAGGGTGTTGTCGGAGGCAAGTGGGGTGACTCTAAGGAAGGAGGTGAATGGCGGGAACCCCACCAGCAGGAGACCTGGACACCAGGTGATGTTTGAACGCTGTTGTGCATGTCGGACCACCATCCTCTGGCTGCAGTGGGCTTGGCTTAGCTGCAGGAGGGCACACCTACATCTAGAGAGACTGCTGCCAACCGGAGGGGACCAGGCACCACAGGTCCAAAGGGGTTAATTCTCTGGTGCCCCCCCCCCCCGCCCCGACCTGCCTCACTGTGACCACACTCCAACTTTGGTGCCCAAGCCTGCTCACGCTCCAGGGAAGTGACACCCGCACACCTCTCTGAGGCCTGAGAGGAACGTACTGGACCTCGATCATTTTGGTTTTTATAGAGTTTCTAATTTCTGTCCGTGTCTAGTGAATTTACAATGCTGTATTGACTTTCGCTGTGCAGCACCTTGATTCAGTTCTCCGTGTATGTATATATATACACATCCATTCTCTTTCGCATTCTCTTCCCACGTAGCTTACTCCAGGGTGGTGCCGACCTCTCCCTGTGCTTTGTAGTAGGTGGTTGTGGATCGTCTGCTTTATACATATTAGAATGCATGTGTTAATCCCACCCTCCTCATTCAACCCACCTCCGCATGCCTTTGCCCTCTCGAAACCCTGTACTTGCGTTCTAAATCTGTGACTCTGTTTGTGCTTTCTACTTTCTTGGTATCGACTTTGAGATGCCACCTATACGTGCTATCGTTGGAATTTTCTCTTTCTCTGTTGGATGTTGCATGCTGAGTACAGGGTACTCCGGATCTATCGAAGATGCTGGAAATGGCAGGATTTTATTCTGTTTCATGGCTGAGCAGTATTCCATGCTCTATGTGTACCATCTCTTCACTTTCCATTCATCTGGGGATGGACATTGTGTTTTTACTATCAAGACTTGGCTGTTGTCAATAGGTGGCTAGTGCCAGCTGTGGCGCCCGTGTCTCTTTAAAGTACACATGGCTCTGCAAACGCTTCCAAAACACTGCAGAGGAAAGAACACTCCCAAACTCATTGTACGAAGCCATCCACCTGATCCCCAAACCAGACAAAGATACTACAAGAAAAGAAAACTGGAGAGCAGTATCACCGATGAACTTAGATGCAAAAATCCTCAACAAGATACTAGCCAACAGACTCCAACATGACTTTAAAAGGATCACCCACCATGACACTGTGTTTTTACTTTCAAGTCTTGGCTCTTGTCAATAGGTGTGCAGGGGTCGCTGGCCAGCCCGGGTCTCCCCAATTGATACTTTACTGCGCAAAGACAGCCAGGAGGTGGATTGCCACATCATGTGGCCGGCTCTCTGGTTTTGTTTTTCTTTGGCAGGAATCTCTTGATTGTTTTCAGTGGTGCCTGTTACCAGGGTGCAATACCACCAGTGGCTTAGGAGGCTTCCCTTTTCTCCAGGCCCTCTCCCAAAGGTATTGCTTCCAGACGTATTGACACTGGCAATCCTAACAGCTGCCAGGTGAAACCGCAAAGGCGTTTCAATTTCCATTTCTCCCATTCGCATGGTCGTGGAGCATATTTCCTGGGCCTTTCTTAGAAAACAACACAAAGGAAAACAAAACACGCATGGTGAATTCAATTTAGCTCTTGAAACCGCCTGTTGCAAGTCGATCCTGTTTCGGGCTCTTTTCCAGTGCCTATCCCCAGGACATTTTTGCAGCGGGGGTGTCAATTACAACCCCGCTGGCCTTTGAACAGGAAGGGCCGCTGAGCTCCCTTTGGAACGTTGTAGTTACAGGAGGCGGCCACAAGGCAGCAGCATTTTCCCACAGCTGGTCGGATTCCCCAGGAACGCAGACCTTGCGCACATGCGTGTTCTTCGAATATGAATTAGAGTGGAACGTGTCCGGACAGACACCTAAGGGCTTGTGTCTCACTCCTTCTCCCACTTATCCTTCCCACTCTCGATTCATCTCACCCCCTGCAAACCCCTCCTGATGAGGGTGTTGTCGGAGGCAAGTGGGGTGACTCTAAGGAAGGAGGTGAATGGCGGGAACCCCACCAGCAGGAGACCTGGACACCAGGTGATGTTTGAACGCTGTTGTGCATGTCGGACCACCATCCTCTGGCTGCAGTGGGCTTGGCTTAGCTGCAGGAGGGCACACCTACATCTACAGAGACTGCTGCCAACCGGAGGGGACCAGGCACCACAGGTCCAAAGGGGTTAATTCTCTGGGGTGCCCCCCCCGCCCCAACCTGCCTCACTGTGACCATACTCCAACTTTGGTGCCCAAGCCTGCTCACGCTCCAGGGAAGTGACACCCGCACACCTCTCTGAGGCCTGAGAGGAATGTACTGGACCTCGATCATTTTGGTTTTTATAGAGATTCTAATTTCTGTCCGTGTCTAGTGAATTTACAATGCTGTATTGACTTTCGCTGTGCAGCACCTTGATTCAGTTCTCCGTGTATGTATATATATACACATCCATTCTCTTTCGCATTCTCTTCCCACGTAGCTTACTCCAGGGTGGTGCCGACCTCTCCCTGTGCTTTGTAGTAGGTTGTGGTGGATCGTCTGCTTTATACATATTAGAATGCATGTGTTAATCCCACCCTCCTCATTCAACCCACCTCCGCATGCCTTTGCCCTCTCGAAACCCTGTACTTGTGTTCTAAATCTGTGACTCTGTTTGTGCTTTCTACTTTCTTGGTATCGACTTTGAGATGGCACCTATACGTGCTATCGTTGGAATTTTCTTTCTCTGTTGGACATTGCATGCTGAGTACAGGGTACTCCAGATCTATCGAAGATGCTCGAAATGGCAGGATTTTATTCTGTTTCATGGCTGAGCAGTATTCCATGCTCTATGTGTACCATCTCTTCACTTTCCATTCATCTGGGGATGGACATTGCGTTTTTACTATCAAGACTTGGCTGTTGTCAATAGGTGGCTAGTGCCAGCTGGGGCGCCCGTGTCTCTCTAAAGTACACATGGCTCTGCAAACGCTTCCAAAACACTGCAGAGGAAAGAACACTCCCAAACTCATTGTACGAAGCCATCCACCTGATCCCCAAACCAGACAAAGATACTACAAGAAAAGAAAACTGGAGAGCAATATCACCGATGAACTTAGATGCAAAAATCCTCAACAAGATACTAGCCAACAGACTCCAACATGACGTTAAAAGGATCACACACCATGACACTGTGTTTTTACTTTCAAGTCTTGGCTCTTGTCAATAGGTGTGCAGGGGTCGCTGGCCAGCCCGGGTCTCCCCAATTGATACTTTACTGCGCAAAGACAGCCAGGTGGTGGATTTCCACATCATGTGGCTGGCTCTCTGGTTTTGTTTTTCTTTGGCAGGAATCTCTTGATTGTTTTCAGTGGTGCCTGTTACCAGGGTGCAATACCACCAGTGGCTTAGGAGGCTTCCCTTTTCTCCAGGCCCTCTCCCAAAGGTATTGCTTCCAGACGTATTGACAGTGGCAATCCTAACAGCTGCCAGGTGAAACCGCAAAGGCGTTTCAATTTCCATTTCTCCCATTCGCATGGTCGTGGAGCATATTTCCTGGGCCTTTCTTAGAAAACAACACAAAGGAAAACAAAACACGCATGGTGAATTCAATTTACCTCTTGAAACCGCCTGTTGCAAGTCGATCCTGTTTCGGGCTCTTTTCCAGTGCCTATCCCCAGGACATTTTTGCAGCGGGGGTGTCAATTACAACCCCGCTGGCCTTTTGAACAGGAAGGGCTGCTGAGCTCCCTTTGGAACGTTGTAGTTACAGGACGCGGCCACAAGGCGGCAGCATTTTCCCACAGCTGGTCGGATTCCCCAGGAACGCAGACCTTGTGCACACGCGTGTTCTTCGAATATGAATTAGAGTGGAACGTGTCCGGACAGACACCTAAGGGCTTGTGTCTCACTCCTTCTCCCACTTATCCTTCCCACTCTCGATTCATCTCACCCCCTGCAAACCCCTCCTGATGAGGGTGTTTTCGGAGGCAAGTGGGGTGACTCTAAGGAAGGAGGTGAATGGCGGGAACCCCACCAGCAGGAGACCTGGACACCAGGTGATGTTTGAACGCTGTTGTGCATGTCGGACCACCATCCTCTGGCTGCAGTGGGCTTGGCTTAGCTGCAGGAGGGCACACCTACATCTAGAGAGACTGCTGCCAACCGGAGGGGACCAGGCACCACAGGTCCAAAGGGGTTAATTCTCCGGTGCGCCCCCCCCCCGCCCCGACCTGCCTCACTGTGACCATACTCCAACTTTGGTGCCCAAGCCTGCTCACACTCCAGGGAAGTGACACCCGCACACCTCTCTGAGGCCTGAGAGGAACGTACTGGACCTCGATCATTTTGGTTTTTATAGAGTTTCTAATTTCTGTCCGTGTCTAGTGAATTTACAATGCTGTATTGACTTTCGCTGTGCAGCACCTTGATTCAGTTCTCCGTGTATGTATATATATACACATCCATTCTCTTTCGCATTCTCTTCCCACGTAGCTTACTCCAGGGTGGTGCCGACCTCTCCCTGTGCTTTGTAGTAGGTGGTTGTGGATCGTCTGCTTTATACATATTAGAATGCATGTGTTAATCCCACCCTCCTCATTCAACCCACCTCCGCATGCCTTTGCCCTCTCGAAACCCTGTACTTGCGTTCTAAATCTGTGACTCTGTTTGTGCTTTCTACTTTCTTGGTATCAACTTTGAGATGCCACCTATACGTGCTATCGTTGGAATTTTCTCTTTCTCTGTTGGACGTTGCATGCTGAGTACAGGGTACTCCGGATCTATCGAAGATGCTGGAAGTGGCAGGATTTTATTCTGTTTCATGGCTGAGCAGTATTCCATGCTCTATGTGTACCATCTCTTCACTTTCCATTCATCTGGGGATGGACATTGTGTTTTTACTATCAAGACTTGGCTGTTGTCAATAGGTGGCTAGTGCCAGCTGGGGAGCCCGTGTCTCTCTAAAGTACACATGGTTCTGCAAACGCTTCCAAAACACTGCAGAGGAAAGAACACTCCCAAACTCATTGTACGAAGCCATCCACTTGATCCCCAAACCAGACAAAGATACTACAAGAAAAGAAAACTGGAGAGCAATATCACCGATGAACTTAGATGCAAAAATCCTCAACAAGATACTAGCCAACAGACTCCAACATGACGTTAAAAGGATCACACACCATGACACTGTGTTTTTACTTTCAAGTCTTGGCTCTTGTCAATAGGTGTGCAGGGGTCGCTGGCCAGCCCGGGTCTCCCCAATTGATACTTTACTGCGCAAAGACAGCCAGGAGGTGGATTGCCACATCATGTGGCCGGCTCTCTGGTTTTGTTTTTCTTTGGCAGGAATCTCTTGATTGTTTTCAGTGGTGCCTGTTACCAGGGTGCAATACCACCAGTGGCTTAGGAGGCTTCCCTTTTCTCCAGGCCCTCTCCCAAAGGTATTGCTTCCAGACGTATTGACAGTGGCAATCCTAACAGCTGCCAGGTGAAACCGCAAAGGCGTTTCAATTTCCATTTCTCCCATTCGCATGCTCGTGGAGCATATTTCCTGGGCCTTTCTTAGAAAACAACACAAAGGAAAACAAAACACGCATGGTGAATTCAATTTAGCTCTTGAAACCGCCTGTTGCAAGTCGATCCTGTTTCGGGCTCTTTTCCAGTGCCTATCCCCAGGACATTTTTGCAGCGGGGGTGTCAATTACAACCCCGCTGGCCTTTTGAACAGGAAGGGCTGCTGAGCTCCCTTTGGAACGTTGTAGTTACAGGACGCGGCCACAAGGCGGCAGCATTTTCCCACAGCTGGTCGGATTCCCCAGGAACGCAGACCTTGCGCACATGCGTGTTCTTCGAATATGAATTAGAGTGGAACGTGTCCGGACAGACACCTAAGGGCTTGTGTCTCACTCCTTCTCCCACTTATCCTTCCCACTCTCGATTCATCTCACCCCCTACAAACCCCTCCTGATGAGGGTGTTGTCGGAGGCAAGTGGGGTGGCTCTAAGGAAGGAGGTGAATGGCGGGAACCCCACCAGCAGGAGACCTGGACACCAGGTGATGTTTGAACGCTGTTGTGCATGTCGGACCACCATCCTCTGGCTGCAGTGGGCTTGGCTTAGCTGCAGGAGGGCACACCTACATCTAGAGAGACTGCTGCCAACCGGAGGGGACCAGGCACCACAGGTCCAAAGGGGTTAATTCTCTGGTGTGCCCCCCCCCCGGCCCGACCTGCCTCACTGTGACCATACTCCAACTTTGGTGCCCAAGCCTGCTCACACTCCAGGGAAGTGACACCCGCACACCTCTCTGAGGCCTGAGAGGAACGTACTGGACCTCGATCATTTTGGTTTTTATAGAGTTTCTAATTTCTGTCCGTGTCTAGTGAATTTACAATGCTGTATTGACTTTCGCTGTGCAGCACCTTGATTCAGTTCTCCGTGTATGTATATATATACACATCCATTCTCTTTCGCATTCTCTTCCCACGTAGCTTACTCCAGGGTGGTGCCGACCTCTCCCTGTGCTTTGTAGTAGGTGGTTGTGGATCGTCTGCTTTATACATATTAGAATGCATGTGTTAATCCCACCCTCCTCATTCAACCCACCTCCACATGCCTTTGCCCTCTCGAAACCCTGTACTTGCGTTCTAAATCTGTGACTCTGTTTGTGCTTTCTACTTTCTTGGTATCGACTTTGAGATGCCACCTATACGTGCTATCGTTGGAATTTTCTCTTTCTCTGTTGGACGTTGCATGCTGAGTACAGGGTACTCCGGATCTATCGAAGATGCTGGAAATGGCAGGATTTTATTCTGTTTCATGGCTGAGCAGTATTCCATGCTCTATGTGTACCATCTCTTCACTTTCCATTCATCTGGGGATGGACATTGTGTTTTTACTATCAAGACTTGGCTGTTGTCAATAGGTGGCTAGTGCCAGCTGGGGAGCCCGTGTCTCTCTAAAGTACACATGGCTCTGCAAACGCTTCCAAAACACTGCAGAGGAAAGAACACTCCCAAATTCATTGTATGAAGCCATCCACCTGATCCCCAAACCAGACAAATATACTACAAGAAAAGAAAACTGGAGAGCAATATCACCGATGAACTTAGATGCAAAAATCCTCAACAAGATACTAGCCAACAGACTCCAACATGACGTTAAAAGGATCACACACCATGACACTGTTTTTACTTTCAAGTCTTGGCTCTTGTCAATAGGTGTGCAGGGGTCGCTGGCCAGCCCGGGTCTCCCCAATTGATACTTTACTGTGCAAAGACAGCCAGGAGGTGGATTGCCTCATCATGTGGCCGGCTCTCTGGTTTTGTTTTTCTTTGGCAGGAATCTCTTGATTGTTTTCAGTGGTGCCTGTTACCAGGGTGCAATACCACCAGTGGCTTAGGAGGCTTCCCTTTTCTCCAGGCCCTCTCCCAAAGGTATTGCTTCCAGACGTATTGACAGTGGCAATCCTAACAGCTGCCAGGTGAAACCGCAAAGGCGTTTCAATTTCCATTTCTCCCATTCGCATGCTCGTGGAGCATATTTCCTGGGCCTTTCTTAGAAAACAACACAAAGGAAAACAAAACACGCATGGTGAATTCAATTTAGCTCTTGAAACCGCCTGTTGCAAGTCGATCCTGTTTCGGGCTCTTTTCCAGTGCCTATCCCCAGGACATTTTTGCAGCGGGGGTGTCAATTACAACCCCGCTGGCCTTTTGAACAGGAAGGGCTGCTGAGCTCCCTTTGGAACGTTGTAGTTACAGGACGCGGCCACAAGGCGGCAGCATTTTCCCACAGCTGGTCGGATTCCCCAGGAACGCAGACCTTGCGCACATGCGTGTTCTTCGAATATGAATTAGAGTGGAACGTGTCCGGACAGACACCTAAGGGCTTGTGTCTCACTCCTTCTCCCACTTATCCTTCCCACTCTCGATTCATCTCACCCCCTGCAAACCCCTCCTGATGAGGGTGCTGTTGGAGGCAAGTGGGGTGACTCTAAGGAAGGAGGTGAATGGCGGGAACCCCACCAGCAGGAGACCTGGACACCAGGTGATGTTTGAACGCTGTTGTGCATGTCGGACCACCATCCTCTGGCTGCAGTGGGCTTGGCTTAGCTGCAGGAGGGCACATCTACATCTAGAGAGACTGCTGCCAACCGGAGGGGACCAGGCACCACAGGTCCAAAGGGGTTAATTCTCTGGTGCGCCCCCCCCCGCCCCGACCTGCCTCACTGTGACCATACTCCAACTTTGGTGCCCAAGCCTGCTCACGCTCCAGGGAAGTGACACCCGCACACCTCTCTGAGGCCTGAGAGGAACGTACTGAACCTCGATCATTTTGGTTTTTATAGAGTTTCTAATTTCTGTCCGTGTCTAGTGAATTTACAATGCTGTATTGACTTTCGCTGTGCAGCACCTTGATTCAGTTCTCCGTGTATGTATATATATACACATCCATTCTCTTTCGCATTCTCTTCCCACGTAGCTTACTCCAGGGTGGTGCCGACCTCTCCCTGTGCTTTGTAGTAGGTGGTTGTGGATCGTCTGCTTTATACATATTAGAATGCATGTGTTAATCCCACCCTCCTCATTCAACCCACCTCCGCATGCCTTTGCCCTCTCGAAACCCTGTACTTGCGTTCTAAATCTGTGACTCTGTTTGTGCTTTCTACTTTCTTGGTATCGACTTTGAGATGCCACCTATACGTGCTATCGTTGGAATTTTCTCTTTCTCTGTTGGACGTTGCATGCTGAGTACAGGGTACTCCGGATCTATCGAAGATGCTGGAAATGGCAGGATTTTATTCTGTTTCATGGCTGAGCAGTATTCCATGCTCTATGTGTACCATCTCTTCACTTTCCATTCATCTGGGGATGGACATTGTGTTTTTACTATCAAGACTTGGCTGTTGTCAATAGGTGGCTAGTGCCAGCTGGGGAGCCCGTGTCTCTCTAAAGTACACATGGCTCTGCAAACGCTTCCAAAACACTGCAGAGGAAAGAACACTCCCAAACTCATTGTACGAAGCCATCCACCTGATCCCCAAACCAGACAAAGATACTACAAGAAAAGAAAACTGGAGAGCAATATCACCGATGAACTTAGATGCAAAAATCCTCAACAAGATACTAGCCAACAGACTCCAACATGACGTTAAAAGGATCACACACCATGACACTGTGTTTTTACTTTCAAGTCTTGGCTCTTGTCAATAGGTGTGCAGGGGTCGCTGGCCAGCCCGGGTCTCCCCAATTGATACTTTACTGCGCAAAGACAGCCAGGAGGTGGATTGCCACATCATGTGGCCGGCTCTCTGGTTTTGTTTTTCTTTGGCAGGAATCTCTTGATTGTTTTCAGTGGTGCCTGTTACCAGGGTGCAATACCACCAGTGGCTTAGGAGGCTTCCCTTTTCTCCAGGCCCTCTCCCAAAGGTATTGCTTCCAGACGTATTGACAGTGGCAATCCTAACAGCTGCCAGGTGAAACCGCAAAGGCGTTTCAATTTCCATTTCTCCCATTCGCATGCTCGTGGAGCATATTTCCTGGGCCTTTCTTAGAAAACAACACAAAGGAAAACAAAACACGCATGGTGAATTCAATTTAGCTCTTGAAACCGCCTGTTGCAAGTCGATCCTGTTTCGGGCTCTTTTCCAGTGCCTATCCCCAGGACATTTTTGCAGCGGGGGTGTCAATTACAACCCCGCTGGCCTTTTGAACAGGAAGGGCTGCTGAGCTCCCTTTGGAACGTTGTAGTTACAGGACGCGGCCACAAGGCGGCAGCATTTTCCCACAGCTGGTCGGATTCCCCAGGAACGCAGACCTTGCGCACACGCGTGTTCTTCGAATATGAATTAGAGAGGAACGTGTCCGGACAGACACCTAAGGGCTTGTGTCTCACTCCTTCTCCCACTTATCCTTCCCACTCTCGATTCATCTCACCCCCTGCAAACCCCTCCTGATGAGGGTGTTGTCGGAGGCAAGTGGGGTGACTCTAAGGAAGGAGGTGAATGGCGGGAACCACACCAGCAGGAGACCTGGACACCAGGTGATGTTTGAACGCTGTTGTGCATGTCGGACCACCATCCTCTGGCTGCAGTGGGCTTGGCTTAGCTGCAGGAGGGCACACCTACATCTAGAGAGACTGCTGCCAACCGGAGGGGACCAGGCACCACAGGTCCAAAGGGGTTAATTCTCTGGTGCGCCCCCCCCCCTGCCCCGACCTGCCTCACTGTGACCACACTCCAACTTTGGTGCCCAAGCCTGCTCACGCTCCAGGGAAGTGACACCCGCACACCTCTCTGAGGCCTGAGAGGAACGTACTGAACCTCGATCATTTTGGTTTTTATAGAGTTTCTAATTTCTGTCCGTGTCTAGTGAATTTACAATGCTGTATTGACTTTCGCTGTGCAGCACCTTGATTCAGTTCTCCGTGTATGTATATATATACACATCCATTCTCTTTCGCATTCTCTTCCCACGTAGCTTACTCCAGGGTGGTGCCGACCTCTCCCTGTGCTTTCTAGTAGGTGGTTGTGGATCGTCTGCTTTATACATATTAGAATGCATGTGTTAATCCCACCCTCCTCATTCAACCCACCTCCGCATGCCTTTGCCCTCTCGAAACCCTGTACTTGCGTTCTAAATCTGTGACTCTGTTTGTGCTTTCTACTTTCTTGGTATCGACTTTGAGATGCCACCTATACGTGCTATCGTTGGAATTTTCTCTTTCTCTGTTGGACGTTGCATGGTGAGTACAGGGTACTCCGGATCTATCGAAGATGCTGGAAATGGCAGGATTTTATTCTGTTTCATGGCTGAGCAGTATTCCATGCTCTATGTGTACCATCTCTTCACTTTCCATTCATCTGGGGATGGACATTGTGTTTTTACTATCAAGACTTGGCTGTTGTCAATAGGTGGCTAGTGCCAGCTGGGGAGCCCGTGTCTCTCTAAAGTACACATGGCTCTGCAAACGCTTCCAAAACACTGCAGAGGAAAGAACACTCCCAAACTCATTGTACGAAGCCATCCACCTGATCCCCAAACCAGACAAAGATACTACAAGAAAAGAAAACTGGAGAGCAATATCACCGATGAACTTAGATGCAAAAATCCTCAACAAGATACTAGCCAACAGACTCCAACATGACGTTAAAAGGATCACACACCATGACACTGTGTTTTTACTTTCAAGTCTTGGCTCTTGTCAATAGGTGTGCAGGGGTCGCTGGCCAGCCCGGGTCTCCCCAATTGATACTTTACTGCGCAAAGACAGCCAGGAGGTGGATTGCCACATCATGTGGCCGGCTCTCTGGTTTTGTTTTTCTTTGGCAGGAATCTCTTGATTGTTTTCAGTGGTGCCTGTTACCAGGGTGCAATACCACCAGTGGCTTAGGAGGCTTCCCTTTTCTCCAGGCCCTCTCCGAAAGGTATTGCTTCCAGACGTATTGACACTGGCAATCCTAACAGCTGCCAGGTGAAACCGCAAAGGCGTTTCAATTTCCATTTCTCCCATTCGCATGGTCGTGGAGCATATTTCCTGGGCCTTTCTTAGAAAACAACACAAAGGAAAACAAAACACGCATGGTGAATTCAATTTAGCTCTTGAAACCGCCTGTTGCAAGTCGATCCTGTTTCGGGCTCTTTTCCAGTGCCTATCCCCAGGAGATTTTTGCAGCGGGGGTGTCAATTACAACCCCGCTGGCCTTTTGAACAGGAAGGGCTGCTGAGCTCCCTTTGGAACGTTGTAGTTACAGGACGCGGCCACAAGGCAGCAGCATTTTCCCACAGCTGGTCGGATTCCCCAGGAACGCAGACCTTGCGCACAGGCGTGTTCTTCGAATATGAATTAGAGTGGAACGTGTCCGGACAGACACCTAAGGGCTTGTGTCTCACTCCTTCTCCCACTTATCCTTCCCACTCTCGATTCATCTCACCCCCTGCAAACCCCTCCTGATGAGGGTGCTGTCGGAGGCAAGTGGGGTGACTCTAAGGAAGGAGGTGAATGGCGGGAACCCCACCAGCAGGAGACCTGGACACCAGGTGATGTTTGAACGCTGTTGTGCATGTCGGACCACCATCCTCTGGCTGCAGTGGGCTTGGCTTAGCTGCAGGAGGGCACACCTACATCTAGAGAGACTGCTGCCAACCGGAGGGGACCAGGCACCACAGGTCCAAAGGGGTTAATTCTCTGGTGCGCCCCCCCCCGCCCCGACCTGCCTCACTGTGACCATACTCCAACTTTGGTGCCCAAGCCTGCTCACACTCCAGGGAAGTGACACCCGCACACCTCTCTGAGGCCTTAGAGGAACGTACTGGACCTCGATCATTTTGGTTTTTATAGAGTTTCTAATTTCTGTCCGTGTCTAGTGAATTTACAATGCTGTATTGACTTTCGCTGTGCAGCACCTTGATTCAGTTCTCCGTGTATGTATATATATACACATCCATTCTCTTTCGCATTCTCTTCCCACGTAGCTTACTCCAGGGTGGTGCCGACCTCTCCCTGTGCTTTGTAGTAGGTGGTTGTGGATCGTCTGCTTTATACATATTAGAATGCATGTGTTAATCCCACCCTCCTCATTCAACCCACCTCCGCATGCCTTTGCCCTCTCGAAACCCTGTACTTGCGTTCTAAATCTGTGACTCTGTTTGTGCTTTCTACTTTCTTGGTATCGACTTTGAGATGCCACCTATACGTGCTATCGTTGGAATTTTCTCTTTCTCTGTTGGACGTTGCATGCTGAGTACAGGGTACTCCGGATCTATCGAAGATGCTGGAAATGGCAGGATTTTATTCTGTTTCATGGCTGAGCAGTATTCCATGCTCTATGTGTACCATCTCTTCACTTTCCATTCATCTGGGGATGGACATTGTGTTTTAACTATCAAGACTTGGCTGTTGTCAATAGGTGGCTAGTGCCAGCTGGGGAGCCCGTGTCTCTCTAAAGTACACATGGCTCTGCAAACGCTTCCAAAACACTGCAGAGGATAGAACACTCCCAAATTCATTGTATGAAGCCATCCACCTGATCCCCAAACCAGACAAATATACTACAAGAAAAGAAAACTGGAGAGCAATATCACCGATGAACTTAGATGCAAAAATCCTCAACAAGATACTAGCCAACAGACTCCAACATGACGTTAAAAGGATCACACACCATGACACTGTTTTTACTTTCAAGTCTTGGCTCTTGTCAATAGGTGTGCAGGGGTCGCTGGACAGCCCGGGTCTCCCCAATTGATACTTTACTGCGCAAAGACAGCCAGGAGGTGGATTGCCACATCATGTGGCCGGCTCTCTGGTTTTGTTTTTCTTTGGCAGGAATCTCTTGATTGTTTTCAGTGGTGCCTGTTACCAGGGTGCAATACCACCAGTGGCTTAGGAGGCTTCCCTTTTCTCCAGGCCCTCTCCCAAAGGTATTGCTTCCAGACGTATTGACACTGGCAATCCTAACAGATGCCAGGTGAAACCGCAAAGGCGTTTCAATTTCCATTTCTCCCATTCGCATGCTCGTGGAGCATATTTCCTGGGCCTTTCTTAGAAAACAACACAAAGGAAAACAAAACACGCATGGTGAATTCAATTTAGCTCTTGAAACCGCCTGTTGCAAGTCGATCCTGTTTCGGGCTCTTTTCCAGTGCCTATCCCCAGGAGATTTTTGCAGCGGGGGTGTCAATTACAACCCCGCTGGCCTTTTGAACAGGAAGGGCTGCTGAGCTCCCTTTGGAACGTTGTAGTTACAGGACGCGGCCACAAGGCGGCAGCATTTTCCCACAGCTGGTCGGATTCCCCAGGAACGCAGACCTTGCGCACAGGCGTGTTCTTCGAATATGAATTAGAGTGGAACGTGTCCGGACAGACACCTAAGGGCTTGTGTCTCACTCCTTCTCCCACTTATCCTTCCCACTCTCGATTCATCTCACCCCCTGCAAACCCCTCCTGATGAGGGTGCTGTCGGAGGCAAGTGGGGTGACTCTAAGGAAGGAGGTGAATGGCGGGAACCCCACCAGCAGGAGACCTGGACACCAGGTGATGTTTGAACGCTGTTGTGCATGTCGGACCACCATCCTCTGGCTGCAGTGGGCTTGGCTTAGCTGCACGAGGGCACACCTACATCTAGAGAGACTGCTGCCAACCGGAGGGGACCAGGCACCACAGGTCCAAAGGGGTTAATTCTCTGGTGCGCCCCCCCCCGCCCCGACCTGCCTCACTGTGACCATACTCCAACTTTGGTGCCCAAGCCTGCTCACACTCCAGGGAAGTGACACCCGCACACCTCTCTGAGGCCTGAGAGGAACGTACTGGACCTCGATCATTTTGGTTTTTATAGAGTTTCTAATTTCTGTCCGTGTCTAGTGAATTTACAATGCTGTATTGACTTTCGCTGTGCAGCACCTTGATTCAGTTCTCCGTGTATGTATATATATACACATCCATTCTCTTTCGCATTCTCTTCCCACGTAGCTTACTCCAGGGTGGTGCCGACCTCTCCCTGTGCTTTGTAGTAGGTGGTTGTGGATCGTCTGCTTTATACATATTAGAATGCATGTGTTAATCCCACCCTCCTCATTCAACCCACCTCCGCATGCCTTTGCCCTCTCGAAACCCTGTACTTGCGTTCTAAATCTGTGACTCTGTTTGTGCTTTCTACTTTCTTGGTATCGACTTTGAGATGCCACCTATACGTGCTATCGTTGGAATTTTCTCTTTCTCTGTTGGACGTTGCATGCTGAGTACAGGGTACTCCGGATCTATCGAAGATGCTGGAAATGGCAGGATTTTATTCTGTTTCATGGCTGAGCAGTATTCCATGCTCTATGTGTACCATCTCTTCACTTTCCATTCATCTGGGGATGGACATTGTGTTTTTACTATCAAGACTTGGCTGTTGTCAATAGGTGGCTAGTGCCAGCTGGGGAGCCCGTGTCTCTCTAAAGTACACA